>NC_044356.1:4917973-5170473 GCF_007364275.1 Archocentrus centrarchus
GTGACTTTTACAGAAGGGCAAGCAGAGACAATGACACCCTCACAACTCCACTTCCTCCGCTGTTTAACAAGACACACTGGACCAAATTAAAAATACCATTTTATGCTCTTTTATTTATGCTGACAGCCTCCTGCACTGCTCCTGGACACCTTCACCATTCTGCACTCATTCCTGCAGAACAATTGTAAAAATATTATTACATCCACAGTTATCATCTAAATATTTACTATTAGCTGACAATGGTGGAGGATTTTTCTTTAGAATTGCTCCTTTAAGTAGCAGTAAAACTCTTTGGCTCAGCACACATAAAACTGTATTACTGACAAACTGTATATAAAGCTACTTTACACTGCTTCCTGATTCACAAGGGATCACCACAGTGGGTTATGATTTTTAGACAGACACTCTTTCACTACACCATGGAGTGACTACTGTCAAAGTGTACAGGCCTGCTGGACATCTAGATTTTTAAATATCTAATATCAAAAGTATTCATGAAAAATGAAGGTGGGGTATTAGCAAAACAGCTGGTTAAACCATGTGCATTTCTCAGAGGGACTAATCTAAAAGTGCTGGTGGAGCCTGTACTGCTTCAACTTGCCTGTTTTATTAAACCAGACATTGTAAGAGCTGACATCTCCTCTCATCATCATGGCTTTCTTTGCTAACGTGCAGAAGCAGTTATTAAAAATGTTTTACACTATTCTCAGACTCCTTTATATCACACATTTTGAAATAGGTGGTTGGTTAGAGAAAAGTCAGAGCAGTCAGAGCAGTGAAAGCAGAGCTGGCGGCAGCTTGACTAGCACACTAATCTGCACCCGTCAAAGACCAGAGGGTTATCCACCATGTGTATGCTCAAACAACAGAAATAAAACCTGCTGGCCTCTCAGCTTGACAAGCTCCAACTATTGTTAACTGGACATGGACACACCCATGAAATATATCGCCTAGAGCAGGGGTTTTCAAAGTATGAAAGGGTGAGCCCCCCTCCAAGGAGCACAATGCCTGCTGCCCCCCCCCCCCCCCCCCCCCCCCCCCCCCCAATAATCAACCCACACACAAACAAATGCCACTACAAAACACCTTCTAATTGCTTTTATTTTAGAACCACCTCATCTTTTAAAATGACACTTTATCTGAATGAAATTTAACGCATGAACATTTTAAAACATTTCCTCCCATTTTAATTATTTTATCAGGGCCTTTGTATGGCAAATACGCCCTTTTTTCATTTTTCTAATGATAAGAACAACCCCAAACTCATCACAAAATCCAAACTTTAAGTAGTCGTGGTCATACTTCCTCTTTTTTCTACTGACGCCAGAGCTTGTCTCCCCTGCCTTTTTCTTTACTAAAAATTTGTCCATTCTTTCTGTCACATCAGTAGACAGCAAGCAGATAGCTTCTTTTCCTGGTTTATTTTTTCCCTCGCACCGCACCTCCCCTAAAGTGCTCTGGCGCCCCCTAGGGGAGGCGCGCCTCACACTTTGAAAACCGCCGGCCTAGAGATTCCAGTGAAACTGGGGGCAAGGAGCATCAATCCTGCTTCCAGAGACAAAAGCCAACTACAGCTGGTGGCAGTAATGTAAGGGATGGATGCAAACAGGCAGCACTCTTTATAACAGAAGGCTGTTTGAGATGAAGAGCGATGGATCACTTTTAATTTGGTATGTTTCAGCTGATGTCTACTTTTAAATTTCACTAGATAATCACTGCCTGCTTTGCTTGCCCCGACAGACGCCACTGTCATTTTTCTTTGGTTTGATCTCAGTTTTTGCTTGTTTTCAGCAAGCTCAGTGTAATTTACATTTCTAACTATGCTTGGAGTGGCAATGAAAGGATAGCAGAACAGTTTTTAGTCTAACTTTTTTTTTTTTTTTTCCATTTTACACATTTAGTCTTCACTGCTTCTCTGCTGCTTCTTCACTTTGCCAAGTTGCAGCTATTAACCCTTTTTCTTAAATTTACATTTTCCTTTTTTCGTTTTTGGCCACTTGGGGGCATGCTGCACTTTATATGGCAAACATGATGGAGTTGCAAATATATACCCAATTTCATGCTGTTTATTTCCACCTGATGAATGACCAGTCAGCCATAACATTATAACCACCTATGGAGTGTGTCTCCCTTATTCTACCAACCCCCCCAAACTCTGAGCCTTCAGGATGTGGACAGGGAACTTCTCTTGGGGGTCTCTGTGTCTTGTGTTTGGCACTGAAACATGTGGATAAGGCCTCTGTGGGTCAGGTGTATCCTACAGGAGCTTGATCAGATTAGGAACTTGGGAATTTGGAGTTTGGATGAAAGCCTTGTGCTCATTGTTATATTCCTCAATCTATTCATTGGCAGCATTGTCCTGCTGGCTGAAGCTTCTGGTGTTGGGGAGTGCCGTCTCTATGGGGTGCTGTACATTTCAAAAATATCCACATAAATGTCTGGGCACAAGGGCTCCCAGGAGAGCATCATTTTGCATCTTAAGCAACAGACACAAACTTTATTACCAAAAAATGATGAAAGTAGTAACACTTTTCTGCATAATATTTAAGGCTATTTATGGTTGTTGCCTTTAAACAAGGTCAAATTCAGCTGCTGCTTTGATACCTGCATTCCATCATAAGCTATAACAGCAATGAGACTAAATATGTGTGCAGAGCAGGGCTGCTCTTCATCTTTGGTTGTTCTTACCTACTGGGTCAGGTGTCGCACTAATCCCTCACTTGGGATTATCCAAGCAGCTATATCAGATATTTGAAGGAAATGTGTCAAAAGCATCAGCAGCAGTAAGAAAAGGGACAACAGCTTGTGGAACATGAGAGAGGCAGCTTGAGCAGAGGAGGAGGAGGAGGAGGAAAGACCAGGGTAAAAACAAAAGGACACTCAGAAGAACATTCTAGAACTGAAGAGAACTAACCAGGGGCTCACCGGGCTGGCCTGTCGCTGTAAATCTACATCACCGGATTAATGTGGCTGGAGCCAGCTGAGGAGAGAGGTCGGGGAGGAGGGAGGTGAGGGATTTGCTCGTTGCACCTGTAACCCCACTCTCAGAGACAAGGGCAGCAGGGAATAATAGAGGGCGAGTGGTGAGAAAAAGAATGAAGGATGAAGGGAAAAGAAAGAGAGTATACTGCGGTGGTGGTGCAAACCATACCTGTAGCATTGCATCACCTGAGGATTAGCAGTCCTTCTCTGTCTCTTACTTCACTTCATTTTTGTTCATCTTGTTGCCTTTCCAGGAGCTCCTATATTTCCTTGGCCTTTGCTTCCTCTTTAAGTGCCTCACCTCTCCCTTTCCATCCCTCTCCCACCGGCCTTCTTTCCTTTTCAGCCATCCAGTCAGCTCAACTCAGCTCAGCCTCAGCTGCCTATTAGCCTGCAGCCACTGTGCATTTTTGACTTCGTAGGCTATTAGCCCACAGCCAGCCTGAATACCCTTCACTCCCAAAATCCGAGCTGAATATTGTTAGAGGAGCTTTGGAGAGGGAGGCAATTTTTGATGTGTCGTTGAGAAAATGCCTGCGTGACTCTTCCCACTGTCAGAGGCTTAGGGTGCAGTTTAGACAAGATCCTTGCCTCACACCACATCTCAAGGTTGCAGTGACTACAGTGCAGTGAATGCAATGTAGTCAATTAGACGGGGTTCGAATCCCTGCACAGGCGTGGTGGGGAAAGCTGAGCGAATAACACTTTCACCTTGCTTAAAGACTACTGCCAAGGTGCAGGCACGCAAGGCACTTAGCCCCCAGCTGCTTTTTGGCTAACTGAGGACAACGAGGGTTACACCAGCCAAAATGAGTGAACTGCATTTGAAGAGGGTCAGTGGTGGAAGTGAGCCAGTGTAGCCTAGCCCCTATATAACAGCCATTAATAACACAAAAATTGGGTGATTTTTTTTAACATACCCGGTGTTAACAGGAAAAAGGCTTTCAAACTGTTTGCTTCTGTTCCTTTAATGGCACCGGCTGCATTGATTCGTCAATTCATTTTTACATCAATGCAGTCATTTTATCAATGCTGCCATAAGCACAGCCCAGTAAGAGTCTTCAGCCTCTCCATTAACACTGCCGAAGCACTGATCAATGCACTGATTTGGTTTTTTCATAAGCAGATATTAAAAGAAATTGGGAAGAAAAAAACAACAACCATCGATACGCTGTTGGGTAGATATATAATGTATGTCAGCCCACAGCTAATTGTTCAGTTATGTTGGTAAAATGAATGTTTTAAATTAATATTGATGGACCCTGTGCCATTAGAGAAAAATCAGAATCAGAATCAGAATCTTTATTGTCATTGTACACAGAAGTTGCACAACGAAATTTAAAATGCATTCCTTTCTAGGTGCCTCAGACAATAAATAATAAAATAATAAAAATATGAGTGATAAAAATGATTACTAAAATACAGTGCACAATAGTAAATTAAGACGAATCTAGCCCCAATACACACACCAACGCACGCACACAGTCAGCACTACCACCCCACATCAAATTATGCAGCTCTTAAAATGCCCACCCTGTGCAGAATATTGATAGAAACAAATACATAAAAACTATTTATTCCAAATATACAGCAACTGTTTGTAGCCATAACTACATATTTTGGGGCCAAGCACTGCCATATTTGATGGGGAGGAATTAAATTTGTTAAAAAATACTTTGGTTTTAATACACACATGTTGCTTCAAGTTTTATGTAAGTGCTCTATTTGATACAATCCATTAACACAAATGTCTTTCTAAATCTGATTTTTGATTTTCAAAGTGGAACTCATTCACAAAGCTTCCATGCACTTCTGTACATAATTTACATTCATGCGCATGACTTCCAGGAAGTTTTTACAGTCCTGTGAAAACCAAGTATATGGGGAATACTTGCACAGAAATTAAAAGGTTAAATAGCAGCCAGGTGCTGCTAATCTAATGTGCTTTAATAAGCGATCAGTAAGTGTGACCACCTCTATAAAAACTGAATTGTTTGCAGGTGTGTGTTAACACAATTCCATAATCTTCCCAGACGTGGACATCCCTCTCCTCTCTAAACCCCCCAAACATGGCAGTATAGCTGAGGTTAGCATCTGCTGACTTGCATCTGAACAAACCACAAGACCTCTGCAACAATATCCTTTGGACAGACAAGTATATGAAAACTCTATTAATTCCAACCATTCAGTGAATGTTTGTAGCCATGAGTGCATGTCTCTGGGTCAGGCGATGCCATATTTGATGAGGAGGAAAAAAATGCTTTGTTGTTGACACAGATTTTACATTCATTACATAAATATCTTTCCAAAGCTGAAACCCTGTTCTGGCTTTCAAAGTGAGAATCATTCAGAAAGCTTCCGTGCACGTCTTTGCATACTTTTCACTCATGTGCGTGATTTAGATGTTTAACATAAATTCGAGGATGACGTGAACCTTTTTGAAGAGCCAAATGGTGGACCTGGATTGAGTGCAGTTACAATCCTTTTTTTTTTCCCCAGACAAAAAGTCATGAAAACTCTTTCAAAGTTCAGCAGAGACAGGACAGGCAGATTCGGCCTCCAGGTGACAAAGAGATGCACCATCCAGGGATTTGGAGTTGGTGATTCCCGGGTCCGATCTAAAGCTATGAGGCTCTGTGTTATCTTAGACTCTGATTCCAGATTAGAATGATCAAACCAACATCTTGTAAGTATACTGATAATCTAATCCATAATCTAAGCATCTGAGCTTCACTGGCTCACTTTGTCTATTAGCTGTCTTTAGTGACAGCATATACAATAAAGCTGTGAATGGCCTGTAGCCCAGGTACACTGTAACCACTCGGCTGTTTCATGTGAAGAACCACAGCACCGTGTGTGCTCCATGAATGAGGGATGTCTTTAGGAGGTGTTGTGACTGCTGTAGCTGTATAAGGAGAGCCGGTGCTCTTCTGTTTGACTTCAGTTTGACTACAGGCAGCATGTAAAGAAAGCTTAGTTGCAAAAGCATGGTGGACAGCACTTGAGGTTGTAATGAATGTGTTTGCTGAATTAGAGTAGTTAAAAATTAATAACATCTTTATTGTGAAAAACTACTTTTTGATATGTAGATAAAAAGTATACCATACACAGGAAATGTCTTTAAAGACTGGCATGTACAGCTCATTGTGTTTTTACATGGTTGTAGTTTAGTTGCTAGTGTTTGCATATACTTCAGTTTACATAGCTTTAATTAAAGACTACTTTAGCTTATACAATAAATCATGAACTGGAAACTGTCAAATGATGTTATTCAGTTTGACAGGTATCCATGATGAGGGGATGCATTTATTTTATGGAGGGAGTAATGAATTAACTTCTCCATAATGTACTGTGATGAGCTGGATAAGCAGCGCTCAGGCTGATTGATAATCACAACATACTACATGCAAATAATAACTCAGAGATAAAAGTTTCTTCCATTTCTGCACAGCCACCATGTGGCCTTTGTGTCAGCAGATGTGAAAAATCACTTTGGCATTTACAGCCCATAAATAGCTTTGATGCAGCACAAACAGAGACTACAGAAAAACATCATGCATGTTGGAGCCCGTGGCCTCCACACAGCGAGTGTATTATCACCCTGCTGGATAAGCAATGGTGAAGCAGCTCTTCAGTAATGTTTCATTCATGTCTTTGTTAAAATGACCTTCTGTAGACATCACTGACTGTAACTGTAATTTAATTTCACACAGTGTCTTCTTCTGCAGCTCCAGAGCCTTTTGCCCAAAGCAGTTTCTACAGATGCCCCCCATCTGCCCACAGTCCAGCAGGCTAATAGGATGATAAGCACCATTTGCTTGAGAAGATCTCTTTAGTTCTACCTAAATCCCTTCTAATTTGCTCATTTACCCACTTTAATAACACCCTTTGTTCACTTTAGGCAGAGATGAAAAGGTATTGCGTAATCAATCACCTGTGCACAATTGATGGTTGCATTCAGGCACAGACGTTTCTGCCTCTTACTTTCTGTATTTTCTGGTTTCTCTATCACCATGTGGAAAATGGATATGCAAGGTTATTTTTTCTCTTTGCTTTCCCTGAAGCTGATGTGACCTGTGCATTCTTGAATAACTGCCTCCTTGTAATATTAGTGAATTATAAGCTCATTATACTTGCTGCTGGGTGTTTTGGATGAGCGTGTCGGCTATGTGCCTGAGCGCAAAAAGCGGCGTTGCCATCTTATTTGCTGCTAGCGCTGCTTGTGACAGGTATTAAACTTGTCTGCTACCTTTAAATCCTTTGTTTACACATGAAAGATTTGCTGAACATGGTTTTTTTTTTTTTTTGGTTTGTTTTCAACAACGCCTTAAATCACACACAGTTTGCAGTGTCTACTGTTCTCTGGCAAAGCATTTAAATTTCAATGTTTTGCTCAAAGGCACCCTGGCAGAAAGAGGTGAAGCTCTTAAGCTGTGATTCAATGACAGGGTGATCCACTGCGTATGTGCAGTCATGTGAAGAAGAGCGTTTTCTCAGGACTCTGTGCAGTCCTGCTGCTTCCATAGGCATTAAGAGGGTAAGTAGCACCCAGGTGCTGCTAATCAAATGTGCTTCATACACTGATCATCAGTAAGTGTGAGCACTTCTATAAAAGCAGAGGTTGGGCAGTTTGCAGGTGTGGAGCATTCAGGTGTGTGTTGATACAATGCCACAATCTTCCCAGGAGTGAATGTCCCAGCAGATTCACCTCAAGGTCAGACTGTACAGTGCTCAGACAAACTGCAACAACCCCAAGAACTACATCTCAGACTCTACAGGCCTCAGTTAGCAGGTTAAAGTTCATAAGAGTACAAATAGAAAAAGACTAAACAAGTGTGGCTTGTTTGGAAGGGCTCCCAGGAGAAAGCCTCTTCTCTCTAACAAGAACATTGCAATACAGCTTAGCTTTGCAAAGTGGCATCTGAACAAACCAGAAGCCTTTTAGAACAGTGTCCTTTGGACAGATAGGACCAAGGTGGAGGTGTTTGGCTATAATGAAAACCAAAACACAGCATATCAGCACAAATACAAACAAAAAATTCATAAAACCTGTCCAGCACAGCGGTGGAGGAGTGATGATTTGGGCTTGTTTCACAGCCACAGGTCCTGGACACCTCGCAGTCATTGAGTCAAACTCCTCTGAATACCAAAGGATTCTATAGAGGCCATCTGCACAGCAGCTAAAGCTTGATGAAACTGGGACTTGCCACATGACAATGATCCCAGTACGTCATCAAATCTCCAACAGAATGGCCCAAAAAGACAATAAATAAGGTGTCACAATGGCCCGGTCGACACCCAGACCTCAGCCTGACTGAAATGCTGACCTTAAGAGAGCTGTACATAAACAAACCCTTGCAAACCTCCATCAGCTAAACCAATGTAGTAAATATGAGTGGGCCAAAACTGCTCCAAAGACCGAAAGTCATACAGAAAACAGTTAAGTTATTGCTAAGCAGCAATTTCATCACATTCACTTGCAAGAATGCTACGTTCATGTGATTCTTCTGTTGTGTACTGGAGAGAGGACCTAGTCTGATAATGAGTCTCCCAGCATTCTCAGGGGTTCATATGTGAACGTGGTTTTTAAGGGTGCTCAGTCAAAGGTATGGTTACAGTAGTTACTAACAAAAGGCTTCCCCATGCAGTGACTATCAGCCTGCTTCTCCCAGCTCTGATTCAAAGTAGTCATTACTTCTCTGGATTTATAATGGTCAAAACCATTGTTTCCTATGTAAGACCACTCACCAGTGGCTACTACTGTCCTATTTTCTCTAATAGCAATTTTATCACATTTGCCTGCCACATCCCTTACCAACAGACAATTGGTTCCATCCAAAGTATTTGTATTAACTCATAAATGACACACAGCATGTAAAGGATTCAGTTATAATGAGTCAGCTTGGTCTGAAAGACTGGGCCTGTGAGCAGGCAGGTCAAGTTAATTCACACAGGAAAGATTCTCACTGCTATAGATAAGAAGCTTTTTAAAGAAGATAAAGGAAAATGAAGGCAACAGGAAGCAGGCGAGGCTAGAGAAGGTGGATGTAGTTGGGTGGCTGTGGCTCAGGAGGTAGAGCTGGTCATCTGCTAATTGGAAGGTTGGTGGTTTGATTCCTGGCTGCCACACTCAAAGTATCCTTGGGCAAGAAACTGAACCCACGTTGCTCTCTGATGCAACCGTCAGAGTATGAATGTGTGGATGTTAGATATTAAGCACTTAGCTGTAGAAGGAAGTGCTTGTATGAATGGGTGAATGCAAATGTGCTTTGAGTGCTCAGCTAGAGTAGAAAAGTGCTTTATAAGAACAAGTCCATTTACCATCTCCCATTGCTATAGATCAGTGGTTCTCAAACTTTTCCTGTCACGCCCCACTTCACTGGATGAAATCTTTTAACACACCCTGCTCAGGGTGTGGCCCCCCCCTCGGTGGCAGATGGTTTTATGCACACAGCATAAGGTGATGGTGGTGAGTTTCACTAGTCGCTGTGCTAACGTACCTGCTAATGCTTCCTTGTTCCACCGTGATAATTAATACGATGTTCAACATTTGTTTTCCCAGGTTGTTCACGCCCCACCTGTCATGACCCTGAGCCCCACCAGTGGGGCGCACCCCACAGTTTGAGAAACACTCCTATAGATGCAGATGAGTCTGTATGTGAGAGTGCCGAGAGAGCCTTTGTCTCATCCACAGAATCGTGACAGTTATGAAGAGTGTTCTTCAGATATCTATCCAAGCTCCGAGGTTCTCCAAGGTTTCTGACACAAGGCCACCTGGTCACTCATAATTACAGTTGTGTGTAACATAAATCAGGCTAATTACAAGGCACGTCTGGCCAGCTTCTATGGCATACTTTACCTTAAATAGACCAGAGTACTGCATTAATGGTTGGCTTTTGTATACTCTGATATAGTTTGCTGTAGTCAAATAAACTGTTAAGTCTGTATATAAAATAAATCAGTAAATGATGTTTCATAATATAAACATTACACCAGAAAATGGGCGATTTGGTTTGATTTTGGGTGTCACATGTTGGCTGCATCCTTTTAATGACC
The DNA here is from genome assembly GCF_007364275.1 of Archocentrus centrarchus. Classification (NCBI taxonomy): domain Eukaryota; kingdom Metazoa; phylum Chordata; class Actinopteri; order Cichliformes; family Cichlidae; genus Archocentrus; species Archocentrus centrarchus. Next base: position 4,928,012 of record NC_044356.1, read on the forward strand.
AAGGAGAGAAGAGAGGAGGAGTTAAGGGCAGAGGAGATGAAGCTCCTGGAGGGGTGAAACAGAGGACAGACAGGACCCAGAGTTAACAGTTTGTCATTGAAGGAGCCCTTTGACCATCACAGAAGCACAATGAGACCAGGGCTGGCCAGTTTCAGAACTCAATAAGGTACTGGTACCATACTGTCTGCCTGTGACTTATTATTTTCTTAGGGGTTTTGCTCCTGTACGTGAAACTAATAATCATAATAATGGAAGCTGAAACCTGCAGTTGCACTCATTTATTTGGGTTTCATTCAGCCAGCTTACACAGCTGACTGGATGTAGAGTGTAATATCTCACATATCCCATCTATACCTTTGAATGTATACCTGCAGCCATAATATGCTGGACAGAGACAGAGTTTTGGTAGTTCTGCCTCTGTACACCACTGCAGTGGAGTTTAAATCAATGTGTGATTGAAGTATAGGCTTTCATTCAAGGAGTTTCACAAAAATGTTGTACAGTGAACCCTCGTTATAACGCGCTTCACCTCTCGCGGCCTCGCTGTTTCACAGATTTTTATTTTTTTTTTAACAGTCTATGAACACGCATCGTGTTCTGCATCCTGATTGGCTGTCAATCAATCTCCTCCGTCCCTCGTCTCTGTCCAGCACAGAATGTGTTCAGCTTGAAAACAGGTTTTGATCTTTGGTTTCCTTCTATAGTGCTGTATAATAATTGTAAAAAATAAAGCTGACTGCTTTGCAGATTTCGCCTATCGTGGGTTATTTTTGGAACGTAACCCCCGCGATAAACGAGGGTTCACCGTATTCAGAATCATACATTAGACATTACAATATATACTTGTAAACATGGGATTGTTTTTAATACTTGGAAAGAAATGCTTTGCAGTCAATGACTGCCTGAATCTGGAACCCATGGACATCACCCATGTTGTGTTTCATCTCTTGAGACGCCTGGTAGGCCATTACAACAACCTGAACTTGCTGCTTGTTTGTGTGTCTTTATGCTTTCAGTTTTGACTTCAGTAACTCACTGACTGATATCCCGTTTCTTTGCATTCAGAAGTTCGTGGTTGCTTTTGCAGAACGCTTTTTGTCATTATCCATTTGCACTGTGAAGCACTGACCAAGCAGCCAGATCATCGACAAACACTCGTGTCCCAGTTCCATTGGCAGCCATACATGTCCATGCCACCACGTTTCACAGGTAACGTGGCAGGTTTCAGATAATGAGCTGTTTCTCTCCTTCTCCATCCTTTTTCTTCCCATCATCCTGTTACAAGTTAATCTTGGTTTCATGTGTCCAGAAAGAACCGTGCAGGCTCTTTAAGACTCACAAAGTCTAAGTTGGCCTTCTTGTTGTTGAGTGTAACCAGTGGTCGGCAGTTTGCCCAAACCCTCTGCTTCCATTCATGACTGTAGAGACAGTGCCATACTAAGCTTCTTAACCAAAGAATGCATTTGAGCTCATCCAGGTTAGCTGTCTTCTTTCAGGTCACTGCTTAGCTGGCCAGTGTGCTCACCTTTTAAATCCTATAATTGATTGTTGACTTTGCCACTCCTAAAGTTTTTTGCTGTCTCTCTGATGGGTCTATTTGGGCTTTCAGCCTAATGACAGCCTCCCTCTCCTGCATCGATCTCTGCGGGCCTCATATTTAAAATTACAGTGAAAAGTTTTAAAATACAAATTGAACACTTTGAATCAACCGATACTTTGTTGAATATTATGTTTGCTGTCAGATATTACGTCTGCTTCATTTATTATGAAATAGGAAGGGAACAGGCCTGCCTGTCAGTCAGTTGTCTAATTCATTTTTAAACCTCTGAAAATGGGGAAGTATTCATTAAAATGTGTGTAATTCCTAAATAGTTAATGTAGATTTTTGTAAAACCCCTTGAATTAAAGCTTAAAGTCTGATGATATCATATAAAATTGATTGTTGTGGTGCACAGAGGCAAAAGTACAAAAACGGTGTCGTCCAGCAAACTACGGACCGACCTGTGTGTACTGTAGGGATCAGTGAGCGTGGTGGTGCTAATGCCACTCCAGGACAGGTGTGTAGAAAGCTGTGAAGGAATAATCACACTGCTGAATGCAGACATAATGAAGATGCTGACAGAGTTCGAGCATGTGAATGTCTTTGCAAGAGGAAATGGATCTGATAAGGTATCAGCCCGGTCTGTTCTTACAGGTGTTGGGTAATGGGAACATGAATGATGATCTTGTCACAACCAGTGACTATTTTCTGTGTATTGTGAGGACTGATTTTGCAGCAAGGACACTACACACTGAAACATCCTCACGATGCCACGGTAGAGTTTGTCATCGCCCTGCAGAGCCTGGCATGTTTCCTCACTGCAGGAATATCACATGTCACACAACTGTGACCAATTCAGGAGACATAAATATTGGGTCCCACCAACAGGGTTATGAAATACACATATGAATATATCTAATAAGGTTAGAAGATAAATTGCTAAAGTCATATTATCACAAAAAATAATATCAAATGTGTTTAATACAGGCTGGGCATCATTTTACAAGTGCCCAGAGTTTGACACTGAAGAATTTGCAGGTTTGCAGCTGCTGCTGTAGCTGTGGAGGGGAAATCGGTGGTTTAAGTGTCTTTATTCTGGGCTGACTCATCGGTGGCCTCTGGTCTGTGCAGCAGCTTTGCAGCAAAGAGAGACATGAACTTTGTCTTTATTTTCCTTTTCTGGAGAGTTTGAATGAAACCAGAGCCTCTCTGGACACTTTATGGCTTCTTTCACCAACTTAACCCCTTTCACACTTCACAGTTCAGAAGCACTGTAGCATATAATTGCATGTAATTTCTCTCATGTATAGGAGTGTTTTAACCATCTCAGCCAGCACTGCTCACCCTGTGCCCTGCTGAAGAGTTTAATCAAAGACTCTAATCATCTATTATCATTTCTTTAGCAAAGTGATTAGTCATCCGCTCTGAGGTAAAGCTGCCAGAAACTTGCAGACTGTTGGTCTTCGGAGGTTTGCAGTCAGCCACACCTGCTTTGGTGGGCTCGGTCAGGGATTTAGGAGATGCTTGGTAGGCAGGTGATTAAATATGGCGATGGACCGAAAAAGGAAATTTGACAGCAGGCGGTTAGTGAGCCGGTGAGACATGAGAGGTCTCAAAAAAACCAAACAAAAAAACTGTTGATATGATCTTATCTGACTGCAAGAGCAGCTTCTTGTTTAACTGAAGGCTGCAGAAACACTACAAACCTGAAAAATACCAGAAAACAATAAGAGAACATAAATAAACTAAGAAACGCAGCCTTGGCCACACACAGCCCACTATGATGTAAAACAGTTTTTTGCTATTACATACTGAAATGTAAATCAAAGCTTTCGTTTCCCGTGTTCCTCCTCCTCTTAAGGCTTCGTCTTTACCTTTTGTTTACAAGGTTCCTGAGCTGACAGCTTCTATTCTTTAACCCAAGATAAAAATGACCTTGTGAGTTTGTGCACATTCACTACGTGTCCTGTTTCCTGATTTGAGACGATCCAGCCTGATTACCTGGTGTATGAGGTAAATAATTCACAGATTCTCACTCTGCATGGTGAATATGTGCTGCGTATGAGAATTTATAAATATGTAACAAGGCAGTATTCCATAATAACATTCAAATTTACTGACCGCTGTTTGTACTGCATAAATAAAGCTGAAAAGAAAAAGTCAATGTTAAACAGTATTTACAAACATATATTTAACATTTATGCTATAAATCAACTGACTTTAACCCCTCACTCCCAGCTGCTAACTGCTTTTAAATGCAACCACATACGATGGAGCAGTAATTCTTTTTGCATATGAAACCAGAGGATTTACACCAGGGGTATTCAACTGGCGGCCCAAGGGCCAGAACCGGCCCATCAGTCATTTTGGACCGGCCCGCTGCCCATTTACCTCTATTAATAAATAAAAATTTTAAAAGAAGCTGTGACTAACCTATAAGCACGGCATGTAATTCGCACTCCTTACAGGTGGTGGCGGTAATGCACCATATTGTTGATTACAGACCGCCATTAAACTCAAGAAGCAGAAGAATAACAACAGCACTTTACAACATTTTTTGTCATGCAGCACTGCCCTTTACACTGTTGGCAGGAGGCCAGACAGCAGTTTCTGATGAAAACATGGTGCATTCAAAAGAAAAGAGACATGAGGTGGGCAGCGAAAATAGAAAATTTAATGACAACTGGATCGATAAATATGCACATATAAAAAATGCTGACGGCAATTCCTTGTGCCTAGTTTGTGTGTGGCCCACTGGCAAATAGCCTCATGACAATTTGGCCCACAGAAAAATGTAGTTGAATACCCCTGATTTACACTTACATATGATGCATTCAGCGTGTCCCAGAGCACTGCATCCTTCCTCTAACAGGCTCACGGAAATCATGTAGAAAGCACAAACAACAAAACATAGTCCATGTGCTTAACCGTTTTCATTAGCATGTACAGCTATAGCATTTCTGTATCTAGCATAATACATACAGAAAATGGGTTTCAGTTTCTCTGTGGGTTAGTGCACTCTTTAGCTACCATATGTAGTCACTATGGATTTCCTTCATACATATTAGTATGATTAGGGTTCTGAAGGCTCTACTGATGTATAGTGAGTTGAAATCATCCACACGATGGTACTACAGCATGTATGACTGTGATGATATGGTCTATTGTTCTATTATAGGGCTACAAGAATACATTAAAAATGGCATTATGCTGTCTGCATGGTGAAACATGAATAATGTGGACAAACATAATTTAACAAAATCTAAATAAAGCTTACCTTAAATTCTCTTTTGTTAAATCCTGTCCTGTTAATATGAAGGTCAAAGAAAAGTCAACCTTTCTACCCCTGTGAAAATGCTGATATTTGGTATTTGATGGTATTTGCTTCCAGGTGGTATCATATTGTCTGCTCAGTGCTGCGTTTTGCCAAATATTTTTTATGCTGTGCCCTATTTTTCTGAGCCTTGGTTTTCAAAGTGTCATGTCTGCTTCTGGTTCCCCTCCTTTGCTCTTTATTCCTTCTCTTTTCTGACAGCCAAAGACTCTGAGTGACAGCAACAGATGCCATAGAGCAGATCTCTGTCCCCAAATCACCCATGGCAAAGCTTTCTCCTTTTTCTGCCTTCACCTGTCTTTCTCTCTTCTAACTTTGCGTGTCCTTCTTTGTACATGCCTGAGATTGGCATTCTGGGTTTTTGGTTTGGCTTTTCCCTCTTGCTCTCTCTGTGAGCCTCTATTTACCCAGGCTAGGGTTTTGCTGAGCTTGCATGCCTGAGTCTCATCCCCACAGTTTTATGTATCATGTGGTCTTTGGGCTTTGAGAGTTGTGGGTACATTGGTTCTGTACTGTGGATTTAGTGACCGAGCAGAAATGATAAAGTGATTTCAGTAGTCAAAGGCATAAAGTAGTTCAGAGGGTTTGCAGGAGGCAAATCTCTCACTATGATATCTGATATTTCTATTACAATATCCGAGGTTAGATCACAGTTATTTGTGCATTTAGTTAACCTGGAAACAAGTAGAAGCTAGCATTAGTTTTAGAAGAGCAGATACATGACAGCTTTTTTTTAACCTAACTTCCCCATGATGTGTTGTTTTCTCCTCCTGCCAAAGGTAGCGCTGCAAGTCGGCTGCATGACCCCAGGACACATATCCCCCCATGTGTGTTGTGTTGTATTCTTGGATGGTGTTCTGTAACTGCAATTTCCAATGTGTGAACTTGTTCACCCACATGGCAATAAACTCATTCATTCATTCATTCATTCATAGATACATGAAATGGCCATGACCTCTAAAAACGACTTTAACCAAATTCATCGAAAATAGACCCCAAAGCAGCCATATATCCTGCCTTATACACTGAAGCCATTCGTCAGGAAGGGAACACTGACAACGCTGACTGTCTACAGCCATCTGTAAAACACAGAGGAAGCTCCTCCATGGTGTGGAGCTAATAGAAGACTATCAGTCATGGATCGGCCTCCCCAGAAGCCACGCATCAACACTTTCTGGAGCAGTGTGTGGTCAGCGTGACAGATAACAGCACAAAACGCAGCCAGTATCCAAAGAAAGCTTTGAATGAGAGGTGGCTCAAGAATTCTGCACAATGCTGTCCTATTCTTAAAGCCTTTGTGACTATATTAGGGGCTGAACGTTTCAAACTGTTTTGCCCATTAATGAAGGATGTAATGCCTGTGACTCTGCCAATTAAAACAATTAAGGCAGAACTTCTATTTATGAATGAATTGTTAAAGTTCAGTTCATGCAGCATTTAGTCATGTACACTATATTCAAGTCATTCCACACAAGTGTAACAGCTGCAAGTGACAGTAGCCATTTTAATGATATTAACTAAGATTCCTGTCTATCATATCTGTGGTCAAAATGATCACACTATCAACTTAATCAGCTGCATTCTTTTTAATAGCATCACTGTGCTGTATTATCATGCAGTGTTTATTGTTTAGAGGATAGTGCCATTTACAGGCAGCCTAAAAATTACATTTTATTTTTTTACTTCTTTACTTCTAATATGCCAAGTGTTTCTAACACTGTAGAGATTTCCATTGGATAACATTATGTATTCTGCCTTTACCGCATTGGACAGGCCACAGCAATATTATCAATGTAGACTCTGCAGGTTATAAAAGGTTACGTGACCTTTTTTGACCTCTCACAAAACGTCTGCCTCATTTCCTGCTCACCTTAAACACCCCCTTTATTGACTCTGCCTGGTGAGTTGCACCTGTGGCCCTTGATTTTCATCAAACAAAACTATTTTAATGAAAAAAAAGGAGGAAAAGGAGCCTTAAGAACTGGTGTGTGGTGTCAACAACACCAACAAAGATGTCATCCGTATGTCTCTCTGCCCCCCCTCTGTTTCCTATCTCTAGTAAGAAGTGTTATTTATTTTTTTCTGGTCTCTGAGCTCAAACTTCTTGTCTGATTATTCTGCAGTCTGTACAGTAAGTCCTCGGAGTTAGATTTTTGCTGTCCATAGCTTCGGTCCTCTAATGATATCCTGTGACTTTTCTAAGCTCACCTTCATGATCAAACATTCACCACAGCTTGATGGAGGACACTTCCTGTGGACGTCAATCATAAATTTAGACACAAATAGATCCAAAATTTAGTGTCTTGAGACCCACCATGTAAAGTTATATAGAGTTTGTCCTACACATTTTAAGGGTCAAAATTGCTCCAAATGTTTTGCAATACATTTTGAGTTTGAATGAATTTTTCCCCAAAGAAATACAGTTTCTCATTTCCTTTTAATAGATGCAGCCTTCTACAGGCTGGTTGGCCTTGTCATCAGGTCAGACTCTTGGTAGTGAATTTTAGCAGTAATGTGACAGTCACACTGGGGAAAACAGTGGTTTGAGGGCAGGCATGATCAAAATGATTGGGACTGTGTGCAGTGACCTTTGATCTTTGTTGCCTTTGAAATGGATGGAGGCCAGTTTGTGAACACTTGCTGTTAGTTTGCAGTTAGTTTCTGTCCTCACCGCAACTTTGCTGCGGTAAGATGGCGGTAAAACAGCAATAAGACTGAGTCAGTTTGGGGTCAATTTGGCACTTACATGCAATCTGTTTGTGATAAGGAGTCCAGACAGAATCTAACAGATATGAAACAGAAGTTCCTCCACAAATACTGATGTAGTTATTGCAGCAAATATAACTGCAAAATGACACAGATGCTCAGCAACATTGCTTTTAGGAATATAGCTAGAATTTAACCAGTTGGCAACTAGTTGAGTCTCTTATTGCAAAGCGATGTGTTGCAGAAAAGTTGTGCTCACCAGTGCAGATTGACTCTGATTAATTGCAATGTTTTGGCAACCTCTGCTTTTATAAATTCGATAGAAATTATTTGTAAACAATCTGTATGAGAGTAGTTGCAGCCAATCCAAATCAGGCCACAACTGTCTGGGGACAGATTGCCTCTCACCATGTGACCTCTACATCACTTTTTAATTGAAGGTGGTCTCCCACAGGTTGAGAGTGTTGCACACCCAACTTCTGGGTGACCAGCTGGTCACTGCAACTACCTGCAATCATTTGCTGAATGCAAAAAATTCAATGCAATTACCAGCCAACCACTGGTTTTTCCTAGTTGCAATTAAGTTGCCATCCAGTTTTTTTTTCTTTACCATAGTGGGACTGAGCCATGAGGAGAGATCAAAGGAAAAGGCAGTGAGTGGGATTATTAAACTATTAGGCAGATAGACTCGACAAAGCTAATTAGCAGAGCAGAGTCCCAACAATGGTAGGAAGCAGGACAGGCCCGCCCAGAGTCCAGACGTTGATGAAGCAGGTGGAGAACTGGATGAGACTCTCTCAAATAGGATGAAGTGGAGATGATGAGGAGCTGGGCTGGATGAATGAGAGTCTGAAAGACAGCATGAACAGAGGCTGATTGGCTCACAGAAGGCAGGCAAGAAAATTACTGGACCAGAGTGATGATGACAGAATAGTGAAGCAGCCCAAACGCTCAGAGATGCAGGCAGACGAGTGAACTTAAGCAGAAGCTTCATTATGGGACTTTCAAAGAGAAAGCAATCTTTGTTTTATGTTGACCTTCTGGAGATGCACAGCTTCTAATTGTGGAGATAGCATTATAAAGATCACATGGTCTTCCCTGATTCAAAATGATGTCATATGTACCCTATAAGTGAAAAATAGGGAGTCAGCATCTCCGTTCATTATTGACCTTTAAAAAGAGGAAATAGAAAACATTTCCCGATTCACCGGTGGATAAATGGGATACAGCTGGATGAAAACAGAAAGCGGACTTTCAGTTTTGTTTTGAAATAATTTCAAGGTCAAAAATCAACTTGAATTATTAATAAAGCAGAGGAGTGCTTTAAGTGCTGTAAGAGCTTAAAAAATGTATTATTTGTTTCATTTGAGACCTTATTTGCAGACTTACCGAATGATAAAAAAAGCATAAACTATCTGCCAGGGAGGATTTTCATCCTTCTCTCTAAAAGAAAACACTAGACAATGAGTTCAGTTGCAGCTAGTCCACTTTAAAATTCAGCCAAGGTTGGCGGCTAGCTGCAAGGTCACACCAAAAATAAATAAATAAATAAAGCAACATTACTTGATTGCCAGAGACAGAGTAATTTGCAAGGCCCTGTCCTTGTATCCTATACCCAGACCTCTCCTTTAACATTCCCCCAAGTGAAGTGAAAAATGACTTCTTTAGACTAGCTGATATATGTAGCTGTGTAGCCCCAGAAAAATCCTCAGTGTTTGCTGTGTAATGTTATGCAGCAGCGGTGCTTGTGGGTATTTCCAGATTCTGTCCCTGTTTCAGTCCCAGTCGTGGTTCTAATGCAGGGCTAGAAACGTTTATTTTGTTTCATCATAATGGAAACATTCATTTCCAACATTATGATCCAGCCTATTTTTGCTTTGGGGGGGATTATTCTTAATTATCCTGTCATGTTGTTAATTTGATATTCTTAGTGGGGCGATGCTGATGACATGTTGGACTAGAACCTCTCAGTAAATACAGAGGGAAGCTGGTTTCTCTTTGCAAGTGGTCCGACTGCTATTATTCAACTAATGACAAGTTTCGTGCTCAACTCAGTGACATAAAAATGAATGTGTGTTATTCTGTGAGTCTATAACCAAGTCAACGTGCATGCAGGTTTTTCCCCATTATCTGAAGTAACAGATGCAGCAGATTTTAGTCACTAGCATTTGTCAGCCTTTAGGTCAGAGTTGAATAGGATTAAAATACTTTTAATTATACCGCCAGTGATTGTTCAGGTGTTGTCCCACCTCTTTGTCTGTGGGGGAGGTTTAATGGAGCGAACAAAATCTTTGATAATAATGCCTTGCTTCAGCAAGATCACATCTGTAAGGTCCTCTGCTGAGCAAAGAGCCGCTTCACGTGAGAAGCTATGGGTTTACTGCATTGCTCAAGGGTACATCAGTGCAGTACTGACTAAACTGCTACATGTGCAGTCTTTTTGTTCAAAGCTCAGAACACTAAAAACTTGTTTTCACCTTTGAAAGTATTATATATAGTAATATAAGCATATGGGAATGTCCTGTTATCTGCCAGGTTTCCTATGAGAAATGTTTGTATTTATGTTTTGGATGTGCTGTGGTGATATTTCCATCACTTCATTTAGGAGGTCTTGACAGGCATTCCAGCTTTTTCTGGTCCACTTGGACGCAGTGGAAAAAAGGAGAGAAAAACTGTTAACACTGTCTGTCACCTTGGTATTAATATGAAAAATGTGTTAGAATTGCTGTTAACACGTTCCACCTCATTAGCACCGACTTATTTCTGTTGGCCCAGCATTGTTACACAGCTCTTCTTTAAGGTCTGATTTGGCCTTCATCAGCATCTGACAGAAATACACCATACTGCCAAAGGTTTTCCCTCACCATCCACATCACTGAATCCAGGTGTTCCAGTCACTTCCACAGGTGTTTAAACCAGCAGCTAGGCATGCAGCCTGCTTCTGCAAACATCAGTGAAAGAATGGGTCGCTCTCAGGAGCTCAGTGAACTCAACTGATTTCTTTTTTTTCAGGAGTGACCATACTTTGGATGAGAGGATAAAATGTCAAGTTATCAGATGATGCTAGCTAGCTCGGTTAACAAGATACACTGAACAGCAGGATACACTTCAAATACTAGAATTTTACCCACTGAAACTGAACCACAGACTTCTTGGAGGGCCTCTTGGTACACTTTTATTATCTGCCATATTATCTGTCAGATATTCACATTAAAAATGTCAGAAAAGGCACCAACACCAAAAACATGGCTAAGAGGTCCAGCTCTTTGAATTAGCTGACAGAAAGCTCCCTGTCCAGTCAGCCTCCAACTGTTGCTCAGCGTGGCCACATTCCTAATAAAACACGGTCTTGGTTTTGATAGAACTGCAGTGAGATATTAGAAAGGTTGATTACCTCGTTGTTTTTGTTCTTCACCAAATTCTGAGAGAAAGATTTAGAACTACTAAAATGGCTGCTCGTGTTCATCGGGGAGTTACTAATATTATCTGCTGTGTAGCATTGGGCAAGGTCGCGTATGGCTGCTAAGAGTGATTTTGGTGGGCACAGTGAAACAAAAACAGTTACCACTCGTTCTTCTTGTTGCTTCTCACTGCTCCTTAAATCTGTTCAGTGCCCTTTTTTAGCTGCTAACTTTCCCATTGCCATTTGATCAGGTTTCTCTGGGTTTGACCACTGCCTACTTGTGTCTACATCAGTCTCTGTAGTGATGTAACAGTTGGAACTTCCAATGTAACACTCTGGACATGTAATCTTATGAGAAAATTTCTACTCTACAGGCCTTTGAGGACTCGCTCAGAAGCTTTTGAAGCAATAAATTATTTCCCCAAATGTTGCTACTCTTTTGCAACCTTTTGCAATGACAAAGCAGATAAAAATCCCAAACCATTGCTGTGTTAGCTTGCTAATTGCCTCGGCTGCATGAGTCCCCACCAGCGCTTGTGGTGCCTCCGTGTGAACGTCAAGCACAAATCAGACCAGTTTCAGTGTGGGTTCCTAATTAGTGGAAAGGTGGTGCAAATCAATGAATGTTTGTATAGCAGGAAAGCAATTTATTTTCAGGGTGATATCAGGAGGGAATTAAAGAACTGTTACTGAAAATGACTGGGCCAGTTTTAAACCAAAAACAATTTACACTTTGTCTCCCTGTTGCTTACGCCACATTATCCGAGGTGTTTCAGAACAAGGAGCCCAATAACCGTTTGATAATTGTTTGGGGTTTGTTTACCAGTCCCTTTGTTGCTGTTTACAGCACTCTGGGCCTTTGTGCTGCCTGAACCTGCTCAGGAGCAACATTAGTGGTACACTAAAAGCCCTGCAGCAGAGTAACCAAGTCTAATACACCAGTGTTCCCCACATATTTAATGGGAGGCAGTGAAATATGAAATATAACTAGTTTTATCTGCTTTATATCCTTTAGACTCTAAAAAAAAATATTTATATTTACATTTAGTTTGTTATATTTGTTCTTTTCCTTTAATGGAAGTTTCTGTACAAACCAGCATAAAGCTTTTTCTGAGTGATCACCTTCATCCTATGATGGAACAGTCCTGATGGCAGTGCGCTCTTCCACAGTGAAAAGGCCCACAGACAGAGGGCACGTAGCACTCAATCTTAATCTGCTCTCAACCCTGTTGAACACAAAGGTTTTAGACTGAAGTATTCTTTTCAATTATAAACCACTGAATGCTTGAAAATCGTGTTTGTCATGACCACAGACAGTTTAAAAGATGAAGCCAACACTGAAGTCCCTAAAGCCTGCATGTGTTTCAATGACCTCCACAGACATCCACAAGTTTTTGTGACCATGAACGAATCCCCAGAAACTTTACATGACGATGCACCAGCTGCACATGGGCCCCAAGAGCTATAACAGGAATGACTACACTCAGCCATGGTTTCTCCAGCTGTCCTTATCCACAGCAGAGTATAACCGAGGCCTTAGTTGGTACTGTTGCACATCCTACACTGGAATAAGTGTGTTCCTCTGAGAGAAGCGGCGTTCTACGGCCCAGTCCAGGAGTTCACACGCCTGGACCCCTGGCTTTGCCACCCCAACCCCCAGCTTGTCTCATACACTTGTAGCTAGCAACTCAAATGCTCATCACAGTGAGTGGTGGGTCCATGATGTTTTTGTGTTTTGGAAAGTGCCTGACTAAGCCATTGGACACTTGCTTTCAGAACTCCCAGTTTTGGGTCCAGGACTGAGTGCTGGAGCTAATTTTTTCTGGTGAGTCTCACTGCTCCTGGAACCGGTTTGTATTTAGAGACATTACCAGGACACATAAACCCACCTGTGGTGATTCTTCAGGGAGGTAAAAAAAAACAAAAACATTGACTAACAAACACAACAATCTGTATAGCAAATGGTTAAAATATATAATTGGCTGATCATTTATAATAGATATCACTCTCTAACCTTCTTTACAAGCAGGTCCAAATGAGAGCCAGTAGCAACTGGACAGAACACACAGCACAGTTTAGGCCACCAGAAATCCGGGCTAGCAGCGGACCTCAAAGAGTTCAGCTTTCACTGTGGAGCCCCCCCACGGCTCCTCTGTAATATCAAAGCTGTTGACAGCTTTGGCTCTTGTTCACACAGACCTTTAAAGTATAATGACATATGTTGCCTGCTTGGATTCTAGGCGTTCTTTATAACCTTCCTCTGACATATCATTAAATGTGCATGCATGTGCTGTCATATTTACTGGATATGCAGCCTTCCTGTCTCAGAGTAGCACCTGAATGTTTCTTCATGTCAGACAACCATGATGAGCTGGGACATCGTGATCCACAGCAACAAGATACTGCCAAATATCACTGTTTGATTAAACTTCAACAGTCCAGGGTAAACTCCATCTCACATGAGCGTGCTGCCATCAGCGCTCGGAGTTTTGCTGTGAAATAAGAGACGAGTTTGTTTTCTATCATTGGGTTTGGTTTAGTTCAGACTGGCAAAACAGGGCCAGGAAATGAAAGTCACACAAACTTGTCTTTAGGACACAGTTTGGTGACCTATCGTTCTGCCAGTAATATCAGATCAGGTGGAGTTTTCCTGTAAATGACCTCTTCTAGGACATACAACACTGGGAAACGCTCAGTGTGAGCATCAGATCATACTGCAGCTTCATGATGGGTTATTGTTTTGCTCCGTTTTTAAGGAACAAGGAAACCTTCATCATAATTAATCCCTTATATATTTGTAAGTTATATATCTAAGTTGTTTTCTTACACTTCTTTCTACAGATTTACTTATTGCTGATAAAGAGAATTTTATTGACTAGATTCACACTGATTTGGTGATCAGTTTTATGGAGACACAATTACAGTTACAGGGAAAAAAAGAAAACAAATGCACAGTTCCCTCTGCACAGTGACATGGTGAGTGTAGTTAACAGTAATCTAAAATCCAGAAGTTGTTCTGGATTTAAACAACCTGCTGAATTTTAGTTTATAATTCCCAAAATCTGTGTCATGGTTACATTATAAATTAATATGCAGTGGACATGAGCAGGCATATGTAAACTGATGCAAACACCTTTTCATGGGATTTCAACATTTTCACTCAAGTTAGGAACTTCCAAATCTGAGGTTGTAGTATGCACACACACACACACACACACACACACATACACACACACACACACACACACACACACACAAACATGAAGAATCAGTCCAAAAGCAAACTATGTGTTGTGCAGTTTGTTTGGCTTTTTGTTCCTGAACCATTAACAAGCTAATAGATCTCATTGCATTTGATTGTTCCCATGAGCCTGAAACATCTTATGTGAACAGTTCATGCGTACTAAAGCTGATGTTGGCATCTATTGGGTGTGACCTTGTCACTTTCTGCAATGATACACCAGCATGGTGCTGTGAAGACTGAGGAGTGATGATAGTAACTTCCACTCTGCTCTGCGAGTGGGTGCAGGGGTTGAAGTGGACCGCTTCAGATGCCATTAAGGACAAAAGCAGCAGAGTTTGTAGCAGTTACAGCAGCGTTTCAAGGCAAGCAGGACAGCAGCAGGTGGAGCTGCTGCTGGAAAGGTTTTGTTCCGTGTTGAATCAAGTCCCAACACATCTGAGCAAACCAGCAGCATTCATTCTGTACTTCATCATTCACACAGCCCCTCATTCCAGCCATCTCTCCAGTGAGTTATAGATCTACACTGGACTCTCTTCCCGGTTGTTTGCCCCCAGAAAGCCTCCTAAAGAAGTCACCCAGGAGGAATCCTGCCTGAACAATTCATCTGGCTCTTTCTGATGCAGCGGTTCTCCTCCGAACTTCCTCCAGATGTCCAGGCTCCTCACTCTTTTAAGGCTGAGGCCAGAAAGCCTACAGAGGAAGCTCATTTTAGTCACTACCTTTTTCTTTAGCTCTTTATCCAAGATATTTTTGTTTGGATATGATGAAGTTAACAGCTATACATGTTTAATGTGGAAGCATTTTGAGACTAGCGATATATATATCCAACATGCAGTAAACTGTATTACCATGAAAATAACAGAATAAGGTGTACTATTACTACTGTTGTTTATAAGAATATTTTAATGCTGCTACAGTCTCAATTCAATAACTGCACAGAAAATTTTAATTTTCAATTTGCTCTGCAGAGGCCCCCCCTGCATTACTGCACCACACCTGCAGTCAGCCCCAGTACATATGACTGCGTGTCAGTGCGATCGGCCGAGCTGCCGTGGCCAGTCTCACTTGGCAGAGAGAGAGTGACACGTCCCAGGCTCAGATTAACTCTGCAAATGCACTGCAAGTACCCCGAGCTGTTTTTCTGTGTTATTTTATCCGCTCCTCATGTCCTTTGACAGGCTAGTAAATAATGCAGGAGGAGTTTGCAATGATTACCAGCTTGGAGGCAAAGCGCACACATAACAACAACATGCCTGTTTTTTCTTTTTTATGGGTCTCCTCATATCACTTTCACTCGCTGCGGGAGTTTACTTCATTTCAACAGTGATTAAATTTACACTCTGATAGTATTCTCACTCTTCCCCCCCCACACTCAGGTTGTTAGATTTACAGTTCACACCTTTGTTATTGCTCTGTTTAAAGACCTAAGTCCACTGGAACATCATGGGTAAGGCTATTTGAGTCATGTCAGCGCACACAGTGTTAATAATGCTCTGGAGTTTTGCACTTGGTTTCCATGCTCACATGACCATGAATTAATGACTGCTTTTTTAAAATCTACTTTATAGTGAAGTTGAGCTGGCTGTCTGGCAGCGCACACGGGCCTCTGTCTTGATCCACAACGAATAACCTTGCAGCTTATTGATTTTTGCTCTCCTTTTCTAAAGTCCTGTGCAAACACCTGGATAGGAGCCCTTTGTAGTGTGCAGAGAGAGATATTACACTGAGACAGGAGAGGGTCCACAGAGGCCATCAGAAGGATTCTCAGAAGTGAAGGAGTGAAAACTGCTGTGCCTCCTATAAGGACGCTCTGAACAGAGTGTGGCATATTCCTATACTGTGATACTGTTCCTAAAATTTACTGTTAAGGCTGGTTTGTCATAATATCTGGAATTACTGTAAACGTCAAGTCCAAAATTGATAGTGCTCATTCATCTGTACTTATTATTATTATCTCTGTATTCATATTATTGAGTTTCAATATCCACAAACAATTCAGTGTCCAACAAGGTTCAAATAAAACCATCGTTGTCTTCCCCACAACTTGACTTGCAAACAAACAAACAAACAAACAAAAAAAAAATGAGAGTTAGCTACAAGATTGCGTTGATACTTTGTCTGAAGTTAGTTGGTTATTATAATAACAATGATACATTTTATTTGTGGGCGCCTTTCAAGACACTCAAGGTCACCTTACAGAGTAAAAATAGCAAGAAAAGAGTAACATAGGAACAATAAAAAAGAATAAAACAATAAAGCAGCAGTACAGGAGCAATAAAAGCAATTTGTTAACCAGAGCATAATAAAATCCCTAAAAATTGTTTAAACAGATGAGTTTTTAGAGGGGATTTGAGGAGAGATAGACCGCCTGTGTCGTTCCAGAGACGAGAGGCTGTGGAACAGAAGGCTCTGGACCCCATTGTAGGTGTAGATGGAAGACGAGGAACCAAGTGTAAGAATGAGTGAGAGCACTGATGCACGGGGTGCAAGGTTATGAAGAGATTTGCAGGTGAGTAGAAGAATCTTATATTCAATACGATGGTTTTTGTGATGATGTGGCAACCTATTCGGTGTATACCCTACCCAGTGTCAGCCGGGAAGCCCCCTGCCACTGCATAAATGGTTATGAAAATGGATGAACTGATTGATCCAGCGGCAGTAGTGATGTGAATAGTGCAGCCACCTCATGGCAAGAAGGTCCTCCAGGTCACCTAAAGTTTGTAGAGTCTGGATGTTATCCCTGCGCCTACATCAGTTTGATCTGGGTACTCCAGCTTCTTCTGACAGTCCAAACAACACATGGTATCAATTAACCTAAATTTATCATAGCTGTACAAATTAAATAAAGTGCTTAAGTGTTAGAATAAAGTGTTGTGTGAAGAAGGGGAAAGTAGCTTGTAGTGTCACAGGAAGGCAGCAAGGCCAGATGGCTGATGAAAACAGAGTTAAAATAATCCAAATGGGAACGTGAGGGAAACACAGCAGCAGACAAACAGCACGGCATGACAATGAACACGCACACAGTGGTTTAAATACACACTGAGGTAGTTGGGAAATGGAAAATCCCAGTGAACACGACTGAAACTGACCTTGGCTCCCAGGACAAAGGGAAGCTCAGCTAAACACGAGACAACTAACGAAGCAAAACCTGAAGTAAGTAAACATGAGCTATCAAACACAGAAACGCAGGCCGCACGAGGGCAGGAAAACAACCTCAGGAAATTAACTATGAACAATAACTATGGTTACAAAATATGAAAGAGAACACAACCAAGCTTACATAAAACTATAACCCTGGACAGAACCCAGATAACTACAAGTAAAGAGGCCTGAGGAAATAAACATAAAGGAACAAACCGGGGAAGATTTATAAAGGGGACCAAAATCACGACATCAAATAACACAAACTGAAAGTCCAAACTCTGAGTAAAAAAGCCCAGCATCATGACATGTAATGTAAAGCTATTTAAGTGGTCAGTAAGACTAGGAGATCACCTGACCTGGCCCAACGTGGTCCCATCACTCCTCACTACCACATCATTCATAACTGCCTCATCAGTTTTCTCTTCCTGCTCTTGTCGGAGACGGTCGCACTATCTCTCTCTCCCTGCCCTCCCCATCTCTCCGCTTGCTGCTTGCTGTGAGAGCGTCTTTTACACACTGTCCGAATAAGAACAAGATTGAACCATGGATCTGGCAAACTGGGCATTCTCCATCATTGATCGAATTTTTTCCACTATGAGATCCGGGACAGGGGAGCCTGCGTGTCCGAGTGGAACAGACCCGGTTGGATACGTCATCGACTCTTGGAGCTCGTGGAGACCTGTGTGCTTCTCGGCCCTTGGAGTGGAAGACGTGGAAGACGCCTACATATTCGGCTTTTTGGTAGCAGTATCTTCTCTGTTTGGGCTCGGTGGATACCTGCTTTACTGGCAAATTAAGAAAATCTGGACGGCGGTTCGACATCTGCAGAGGCTGCCGATCCAGGTGGAAGGGCTGAGCAGAGCCGTACAAACTCAGACTCAAAGCCTGGTGGACCTGAGCCGCAAGATTAGCGAGCTCGCAGGCGAGAGGGGTTAGATCAGGAGATATAGTTCGGTTCTGCACAGTGAGGACGGCAATCAACGAATTTGGAATATTGGATTTTCGAATGGTTTCCCAGTAAGACTGAAGGCTGTTGGAAAAACAAGCAGCCTGTTCCAAAACAACTTCTGTTATCAGGAATTCGGCTCCCCTGCCGGCCTTGGGTTGGCAACCATATCTCTCTCCAGGGCTCTGTGTGCGGCTGCTCTCCCCCCCACTCCGCGTTGTGATTTGTGAAGCTGGGTCTGGTGTACCACGGCCGCTGATGAAATTCCACCACTATCAGCGAACTGTTTTGGCTGGAACCTGGCATCTGGCTCCACAATGCCCCCACCTCTCGTCTCCGTCTGCATCCCCTCCTGCCCTGACCTCACCTACCGCCGCTGTCCTTGCGGTACATGTGCAAATGCTTTGCTAAGGGGGTTTTTTTGGACCCTGGTATAGTGCGCTTTTTGAGCACTGTACCAGATGACTTTTTTTTTAACCTAACTTCCCCATGATGTGTTGTTTTCTCCTCCTGCCAAAGGTAGCGCCGTAAGAAACGGCTGCATGACCCAAGGACACATATCCCCCTATGTGTGTTGTGTTTGTGTATTTGGATGGTGTTCTGTAACTGCAATTTCCAATGTGTGAACTTGTTCACCCACATGGCAATAAAACTTCATTCATTCATTCATTCATTCATAGCATAATCTCCTCTGGCACCTTTTTTCACCTTTACCATCTGGTTCAGCTGTGATGGCGAGGCAGCCGTCTGTCAGCGTGGTCGCTGGACAATCTTCAAGGATGTGGTTGGTGGTTTTGCTGCTGCAGCCTTCAGGGACATGTGAGGTTTGAGCACCCCACAGCTGTTCACACAGTACAGTGTTAAATGCTGAATTTATGGAAAGAAGCAGGTCTGTGTCTGCTTCTTCACCCCTTACTTTCACATTGCTGGCCCCCAATAGAGCAACAAGTAACCTTAGTACCCAGAAACCGTGTTATATGTGTGATGTGGCCTCTGCAGAAGCCAGTATGTTCTAGGTGTCTGCACAAAATACATGCAGAGTCCAGATTGCTACATGTGTTTTGTGCTGCTGAGCCTTTATGTTTCTTTGGTCAGTGAGTAAACAATATATATTCAAATAGAGCAGTTCATGATTATTTAAGTGCATGAAACATTTCTGCACTTGCCAGTAAGCACCAGAAATACATCACCAACTAACTGCTGGGTCTAAGATGTTTGACCCTATAGTTGAAGTTTGCTGCATGGCAGCACACCTCTTCCTGTAAATAAACTTAGCAGAAAAAGAAAGGAAACTTGTGTTTGGTTGAATATTTCTTTGTTGTATCATTGATTCTTGGCAATAAATCTTATAGCACTGGAAAGCCTGTTTATTTCCCCTTAAAT
Source organism: Archocentrus centrarchus (assembly GCF_007364275.1). Lineage (NCBI taxonomy): Eukaryota > Metazoa > Chordata > Actinopteri > Cichliformes > Cichlidae > Archocentrus > Archocentrus centrarchus. The sequence continues at coordinate 4,947,712 of NC_044356.1, forward strand.
GGAGCCACATTTGTGACATGTGACTCTGTCCCCTGCTAGACGCAGGGTCAGCTCTCGCATCTTAAACTCTTCAGCAGCAGATGTTTTTTCAGATAGATTCAATTTATCTTTATCCTTGTCTGACGATGTTGATCATTTAACACATCTATTTAATGCTCATTGTCATACTATTTTAAACAAAGTCTGTCCAGTTGTAATGAGATTAACTCCTGTCTTTAAATCCTCGCCCTGGATTGACGATAATATTCGTGGCTTAAAGCGTTCTTGCCGCAAGTCTGAGCGTTTGTGGAAGAAAACTTGCTTACATGTCCACCTTTTATATCTAAAGGACCTCCTAGTCTATTTTAATAATTCAGTTAAAGATGCAAGGGCCACCTATTTTTCTAATCTGGTCATGAAAAGTAAGGGTAATGCAAGAGTGCTATTCAATACCATTACTGCTATTGTTAATCCTGCTTTACCTACTGCACAAATCTTTTCTAACAAACACTGTAAGACCTTTCTGCATTTTCTGCAAGATCAGCGCTCTTAGGACAAATATTTCTCAGTCCAGTTGTTCGCTGCCCGTTCCTGCCCCAGCCCTGTCTTTCTCGTTAGAAAGTTTCTCTCTGATCACTTCACCTGAGCTGCTAAAATTAGTTAAATCTATGAAAGTGTCTTCGTGTTCCCTGGATATTCTACCTGCATCCCTATTTAAAAATGTGTTTCCGCACATCAGCACATGTATTCTTTCTATAATAAATACTTCACTGGATTTAGGTCAAGTTCCCGCTTATCTTAAGACCGCTGTCATCCATCCACTTTTAAAGAAATCTAAACTTGACCCTGCTGCTTTCAATAATTACAGACCAATATCCAAATTACCATTCTTATCTAAGATATTGTTGCTAAGCAGCTTACTGCCTTTCTGGAACAACATAATATCCTGGACAAATTTCAATCTGGCTTTCGAAGAGCTCACTCTCCTGACACAGCTCTCCTTAGAGTCTCCAATGATGTTTTGTTGAGTAGGGATGCAGGAGAATGTTCCGCTGTATTGATGTTGGATCTTTCTTCTGCTTTTGACACTGTAGACCATGAAGTTTTACTTTATAGACTACATCGCTGGGTGGGTATATCTGGATCTGCCCTGAAATGGTTCACTTCATACTTGTCAAATCGTCGAATTCATGTGGCAGTTTCTGGTTCCAGGTCCGACTCTGCTTACCTTACGTGTGGCGTCCCCCAAGGTTCTGTTTTGGGCCCTCTGCTCTTTCTGTTATATTTGCTCCCTTTGAGGCATGTTCTGAACACTTTTGAGGGAATATCGTACCACTGTTATGCCAATGACAAACAGCTGATTCTGCTAATGACTCTTGTTTGGAGCTTCTGGGAGCCCAGGTACTGACAGTCAGCCTTGTCATCATTGGAGGCAATCTCAGTGCAGAGAGATATCGAGATGAGATTCTGCAACCAGTGGCAATCCCATATCCCCACAGTCCCGGACCAAACTCTATCCTCCAAGATGACCCCGCTCACCCCCACAGAGCAGGTTTATCAGACTACCTCCAGGATTTGGGAGTGGAGAGGATGGACTGGCCTGCCTGCAGTCCTGACCTCAATCCCACTGAACACTTGTGGAGTCAGCGTGGGTGTGCTGTTCATGGCAGAGTGACCAACACAACCACCGCTGATAAGTACAAGTGCTGGCTGAAAATGGGATGCCATCCCACAGCAGTGTGTGACCAAGCTGGTGAGCAGCATGAGGAGGAGGAGCCAGGCTTCTGTGGCTGTGTGTGGTTCTTCCACATGCTGCTGAAGCCCCTGTTTGTTTATTGAATAAATGGTTAAATTGCAGATATGTCTTGTTTTTTTCACACTTCAATCATCTAATACAATAAATGATAAAACTATCTACCACACCAAACTCGCCCGTCCATGTCTTTATGTGCACTGGTGTGCAGTCATGCTGGAACAGGACAGGGCCATCCCCATACTGTTCTCACAAAGTTGGAGCATCATCATGGCCTACCACTTCCCACCCATTCCTTGAAGCTCTCTACACACTGTTCTTGATCTAATCTGAGCTTCTTTCGTTCCCAGTCACTTCCACTTTGTTATAACCCCTGACTGTGGAACATTTGGTACTGAGGAAATTTGAGGACTGGACTTGTTGCACAGGTATCATCCTATCACAGCACCACGCTGGAACTCACTGAGCTCCTGAGAGCGACCCATTCTTTCACTGATGTTGGTAGAAGCAGTCTGCATGCCTAGGTGCTGGTTTATACACCTGTGGAAGTGACTGGAACACCTGAACTCAATGTTTTGGATGAGTGAACTTTTGGTGATATACTGTACTTTTCATCTGGCCTGGGAAAGTCTTGGGATTCACCAGGAGGTACTGGGAAATATTCCTGGGAAAAGAACATATGGGATACTCTGCTTAACTTGATGGCTTGATGAATAAATGTTTAACCTCATCCATTAAATCCAAAAGGAAATCAGTCTCCTGGGATGCCCTTGCATTCAAATAAAGAAAGCAGTGAAAACTGCTATGGATTTGTTAAGTTACTCTTACCTTTTCTTTAGTTAGTAGTTGTGCTCAGTGTTAATAACATGACATGAATGCCCAGATAGAGCTCATGTAATCGGTATTCTTGTTTGAATTGTGACTTTTTCAAACAACGATTCAAGTTTAGCTCGTGTTTTGCTCGGGGCCGGCTGAAGTCAGCTCGTCCTTTGTTGGGTCCACTTGGGGTTTGGTGGGTAAATGCTTCGCTTATCTGAATAAGCCAAACAAGATTGCTCATTCACAACTCTGAGTCCACTTTGCCTGCATTTCTAATCTTGTATGAAAAGATAGTACTGCATCTTTGCTTTCTGTGCCCACGTTCATCAGGAGATTCAGTTCAGCAGTGTTTCCGTTGCTCACCCTCATGTGGAACAACGAAACTGTGCATATAACCAACAGCCGCCTATTCAAACCATCAGTCTCAGTTTTGTTCATCTGTGCCGGAGATTGGCAGCGTATGGACTGTAATGGGCCTGCTCTGACACGTGAACATAAGAGGGCTCGAGAGTGGCGAGCAGATGGCTCCCCTCCTCTGTTTAAACACTGTGTTTTAATAAAGGACCATAAATTGCCTATCTGTGCCACAGTTTGAACATTTGGCTGAAGGTGCTAATCATAAATACCCCTCCCACGCGCTCCTCCTCCAGTCTTTCTCTTCCCGAATGTATACAGCCTTTTCTTTGGCCCACTTTCCTGCCAGACTTATTAAATGGCAGGAGATGGTTGCTGATAGTCGAGACAGAGAGAAAAAAGCTTCACTTTCTGTTGGCAGATTCTCGTGTTTGACATGACCTTCTGCAGAGCGTTACCACAGCCGTCTCATCACTCTTCCTCTCGCCGCTTCCCAGATCAACTGTCCGTTTCCTCAGACATGAAGGAGAATTGGGGGGGTTGTGGCAAGCCGGATTCTCTCTTCCCCCTCTATTGAGTGCCAGGTGGTTTATTGGCTGCCCGTGTTTTGACTGGCATCCTTGCGGGCAAATCTGACAGCGGGACGATGAATAGTGCTGAATGATGAATCAGTCTGTTTCCAAAAGGTTTTCTCCTTTCTCCTCAACCTGAAAGATGGACGAGCTGGTGGAAAAAACCCACAGCAGAACGAGGACGTGCACGACGAGAAAGAGAGACGTCAGAGAGGAGCTAGGCAGCAACTGTGCCGACTGTATTAAAGACACTGAAATAACAAAGCTCTGGTTCCCCCTCAGGATTGTTTTTGGTTTCCTTCTTCATCCATCTTCTTCATCACTTTCTACACACCTTCTTACATTCTTCCTTTGCTTCCTTCCTCACTATCTGTGCTTCCTTCTTTTCCTGCATTGTCTCGTCTTCCCTCATGGTACTTAATTTCTATTCTTGCGCCTCCTTTCTCTCATCTTTTTCTTCCATCCTTTGTTTCCTCCATGACCCTCCTTTCCTGCCATCCAACTCGCTCTTTCATCTTCCATTTACTGTGACTCCTTTCCGTCTTTCTCCAACAGTGACTCATCTTTCCCTCCCTTTTTCTTGCTCATCTCTCCTCCTGATTATCTTTATACTCTTTTTTCTTCCTTTCTTTCTCCGTCTCTTCTTTCTGTCCAAGTTAACAAATTATTATAGGCAACTAGATGCTCACTAACGCTCATAATTTAATAAGTTTGCTGCCAGTTTTGCACATCAAACTTTGTACACTGTACACATCACACCATAGTGGACTTTGAACCAAACAATCTAGATGTGACTGAAGTGCACCCTCACCTTTAATTTGAGGGCTTTAACAAAAGCACTGCACTGTTTAGGGACTGTGAGGACTGTCACAGACAAAGCCAAGCCAGCAGAAAATATTTCCTAAAGACCCCCTCATAATCCGAACTTTAATTACATTGGTTTGAGCTCCGACTCAACCAACATGACGCTGTAACATGATTTAAACAGTTCTCAGTACTTGACCACTAGCTAACAAGGCTAAGCCAGGCCAAGCTGCTCAGCAGCAGCAGGGATAGTTCATTACACCCTAAAGGTAATCAGTGATTTTGTGAGTGACTGTTGGGGTTTGGTCACAATCATATCAGCGTTTGTGTCGACTCAAAGATAATGTGGGAAGATTTAATGGACACAATATTGTTTTATTGGTAAATAGTGTCTGTCTCTATAGATGCATTTTTTAAAAATTTCTTTGCAGAACCCTTTGCTATAGGTCAGTGATACTTAAGAGATCCACTGGCTAACTTCTGGCTTTGATACACCCGCAACAAGAGGTCAGAGATGATTAAAACACAAATTCATGCAAATGAAACACACAAAAACACCCCAACAAACTGTTACATGTTAAGACTCAATTATGTAAGCAAAAGATTAAAAATGTTTTTCTCGTTTCTTCACAATGAAAAATATTTCCAACAAAGTATTCAGCGAACCGCTGAGGCAGGTGTGTGCCTCTGTCCTAAAACCCAAGCTGGGCCCAGGTGGACGAACCAAGCTGCAGAATTTGGATTCAATAAATAAATAAAATACTTGATTTAATCATTAAAATAGAAGTCAACGTGATAAACTCCATTATAATATTTTATCATTTCATGAAGATAAAAACAAAATACATATTGCAGCTAATGGTGACACAGTCACACTAATAAAAGACTGTAATTATGAAATAATTAGCTGTGATAACTGTAGTTACTGTATAAGGACTCCCATAGAGTTCATTAACAGTCTGCCCTCCAGAGGAAGTGGCCTGTCAAAGTAATTTAAACCCCAACCACACACACACACACACACACACACACACACACACACACACACACACACACACACACACACACACACACACACACACACATGCGTGCGCTCCTTGAGACCTATAATCTTGGCTCCCCTGAGGTTAAAGTTTAGCATCCTCGCTACACAAAAACCATTAAGAAAACAAAGCCAGAGAGAGGCTCCTCTCTCGCAGTGTCTTTATCCCACAAATGAAGCAGTGTTATGTTTACTCACCTTGACTTTGCTCTAATCCCCCACCCCCCCTTCACAGCACCATTTCTCAGATTACAATTAAGGTAACGACCGTTAAAAATGGCACCTGTAAGGTCACTGATGAGCTTTTCTTAATTACTTTGAAGACGCTTCAGGAGACAGAAGCAGCCTCAGCGTCTCATCAATATCATCTTTCTGTCCGTGCACGCTGCTGTATTTATGCATCTTAGCTATAATCACCCAAACTTTCTCAGCTTGATTGTGGATTCTTACAGTTTTAGCAGTGCAGTTTGGGAAAGCATGTGTACAAAAGCTCTGAAATGTGTGTGAATGTGTCCACAAGGTTAATAGCCACACATGTCGGCTTTAGATAAGGTCAGAGAATCACCATCTGTCTGCTGTTATGGATGGTTTTTAATAAGCCGTTTACAAAAATACAAAGAGGCAGAAAAATCCTTATCACACATTTTCACTAATACTTAACATTTTGTACCTTATTTTGAAAGAGGACAGCAACATTTCTAAATAAAGTTATTCACATTGCAACAGTCTGTACAACCAAAATACATTTTATCGGTGACATTTCCCAAAATTGGTTGCCAAAGTAGAGAAAAAAATCTAGTGTATAAATGACGTGGAAAACAAACTGTAACATCTTCACAATAATATATAATAAAAGAATAATTTGGTGTCGAAGGGTTTGCTGATCCTAATCAGCCCTTTTTCTTTCATTTCTACATCACGCTGCGATTGAAGCAACCATTGTTCTGGTATTCGTGTCATTCTCCTGGTGTTCATGTCAACCGTCACCAAACGCTGCTACAGCATTGTCCTGCAGGCACCAGGCCTCCAGTCCTCAGTGCTGCCTGATGCCAGTGCTCATTTGTTATTTTATTCATTGACTGTCCATCAACATGACTGACAAACTGTCAGAACTGTAGACTGAGCCGTGCTGCCACTTCTTCCTCTCATGTTGGACTCTGCATTGACTCACTAACACCGCAGTCACTGGGCTGAACAGTGGTTGGATGCTGTGACATGGCCAAAATGAACTGGGGACTCTGCTGCCTTCCAAATGGCTGCTTTGGAGACAGAGACTACTCTCAATAAGTTGCCATCTTCAAAGTGACTTTGGTGATGAAACGGCAATAAGACAGAGTCAGTCTGCTATCGGTGTGTTACCAGTCTGAGATTGTGTCAATCACATGCTAATACAGCGATTAACTGTGAGAAACTTTCCAAATCTGTTGCTGTCTGAACACAGAGAAATTTATATAAAGCAGAAATAAATCTTAACTACTTAAATTCAGAGTCCAGCCACAGCCTCATAGATTTGAAACAGAAAGTGGTCCATGGATAGTGACAGAGTTGCAGCCAGATGGTGATTTAACTGTGAAATGGCTGGAGGCCCTCTGCATCCTTGCTTTCATATAGGAATATAACCAGAATAAAACCAGCTGAGTCAAGTCCCCTATTACAAAGAGATGTGTCTCAGACAAGTTGCAGAGTTACTTAGATTGATTGCAACATGTTGGCAACATGTAATGCTTCCAGGTTGCAGCTCAGTCACTCAGAGGTTGGAGATCTTGTTTCGTATTGATTAAGTCTGACATGCTGATTCCTCTTTTGGTCAAATCTGATTTTCCCTTTCTTCAGGACATTTTTCTAACCTTTCTGAACTCAATATTCATATTGATGATGAAACACTGTACAAATAAAATTTATATAAAAAGGAATTAAAGCATGTTGTACTTTATCATTTTTTAAATCATTTTTATGTCTGTCACTCTGCAATTACACCTCCGAGGTGCTAGCTGGCAGTGGTGTTACTATGCTGTGTTCAGCTTCTTCATTTACTTCAAACTGCGCCGACAGAGTTGAGCTGATTGTGTTGGTGTAGCTAATAAAAGCCGAGCAGCAGCTTCTTTACTACAACACATAAGAGGGAGGACTTGTGGATGAACTGCTCCTGCACTGACTGGGCTGTTAAAGTCACAGCTGGTTATATATACTGTTTTGTTTCAGAGAAGACTTGATATGTTGTGTTTATGCTGCTTCAGATATTTACACATCATATAACTACTTAGTGCTGCAATCACATTTGCTGCTGTCAGCACTGCGAGGATGTGTAACCACTCCTGGAGAGCCACATCTCAGCTGCAGCTCAGGATAATACGATTGGCCCATAAGAGGGTACATTAGAAGCTGATTGGCTGGTCACCACTTGCAGTTAATCATAAGATGAAACTTTAAATGATATCATTTCCCTTTTTTTTGTTATTTGTTGTTAGATATTTGGGTTGTTGTTCTTTGCGACACCAGCTGTTATCCAACAATGACAGTAATTTCAGCATAAACATTATTTCATCAGCAATTGTATTCAAGTGGAAACAGTAATCATGAACAAAAGAGAACTAGGATGCCATCCTTCGGTGCAGAATCACCGTGTGTGCGCGCGGTTTTATGTGCAAATTTACTACTCCTGTTTTGAGAGTAGAAAATGTGCACAAAACACCCATTTGTGTGTCGTAATGATTTGTGTGAATGCATTTATGAGTGTGCATCCCATTCAGCTCCCATCAGCCAGGCAGCCTTTTTCTCTGCAAACCACCAAATAAAGGCTTTCACATTGACCTGCACGGTCTTCTATACATTTGGGGTTGGCCAATTACTTATTGTGATGGATCCTAACACGTTGCTCTGCATGCAAAACTTTGGCTCCCCGACACCATTCCCAGGGCCAAAATTGCTTTTCATGCAAAGGTGGTGAAACACAATGAGCGGATTCATCTATGTGAGAAAAATAGGAAAAGCCGAGTCTCTGTCAGAGTGACGTGAAATCAGAATCTAAAATAAGCAGGAGTGTTTAAGCCAGTGGGTGAAACATGTCTGCAGAGATCTTGAGCCTATAAAGTCATGTTTGCCTGTCATCACGATTCATTTGTGCGGCGTTTACGTTCAGAGGACCGCTCTGCATTGCAGTCCTTGTTGAGCGAGAAGATTAAAATCCTCTGAATGAACTAAAGAGTAGGTTGGTTCATCTCTGAGATTTTACCAGATTACACATAATTTTTCTCTCAAGGAGCCAAACATCCAGTTTCTAAAAAGTTATACTGAGATTCAATATTTTAAATGTGAGAAAACAAATGAATAAATGAAACATCTGTGCTTTCTTAGCAACAAAGTTATCTCTGGAAGGCAAATGCTAAAAATAAAAGAAAGACCACATCCGCATCATAACTACAATAAAGTGAACAAGCTTTGGTAAATTATATTTCAGTTCGTGCTGGTTTGTTGATGCTGCAGCTGTTGCAGAAGTCCAAACTCACTGAAGTACCAAAGGCACTTTGTTAAATATTCACCAGATGTTAATGTAAGCCACTGTCTGCAGCAGCAACTCATGTTTCATAATCACTTTCGCTTGCTGCAGCATGCTGTCCTCGAGCTAATTGTTTATTTGAAAACATAAGGAATGAGATGGTGCTCTGAACAACATGAAACGCTCTCATGATAATTATAACTACAGATCATGAGGAAACTGCAGTTTGGCCCTCAAGGTTAGGTGTTTGGTAAAAATAAGAGATGAAACCAGCGCAGAAGCTGTTTTTGTCCAAAGTTCTTATAAAACGTAGAGTTTAGAGAAAAACACAAATTGGCTGTAACAATGTTGTTCACACACAAAACTACAGTAAAATGTCACCTAAATCCGGTCAAAGCCGTCAACACCAACAGCACGAGGAGTCGTTATTAATGTGTTTAAATTCAGAAGAGTCAGGAAACTTCCTCCATACTGTAATGGAACCAACCGCACAGAAAAACTGCCAAACAGACTCTGAATTAATGCTTCCTCCAGTGTCATGTAAAGAAATCATCTTTAAGACTTTACATCAAAAACTTTATTTGCATGTCACAAACTTATACTCCTTTATTATATCCATGTGTGATTTTCATATGAATGAAAGTAAATCTGAGGTTTCTATGCTGATACAGGCAGGAAGGAAGCTCATAGATCAGAGGGCTGTAGTATGGAGTCACTAAATGAAGCCTAAATGTGAAGTTACAGCAGTGCAAACAGGATGCTTCACATTGTGGTTTTTCAGTTTGGTCCTAATCTGCTGCTGAGTCCCTTTTTACACAGCTGCTAGAACACAGTTACCATTGTAGGCTACTAATCACCAAGACTATTCAGTCAATAACATTGATTTCAGTTTGATGGGAGAGTGTCTGACCTGACAGTTGCAATGCGCAGTTGTCACATTACAAACCAACAGTAGCTCTGAACGCGCACCGAGTGCTAAAATAATTGTAGCTTACGGTGATGTTTCTTTCTGTTTCCCTGCTCGGTGTGATTGTGATGACAGGATTCATGATCCTCTCCAATATTACTCTTACTACTTGCAGCAACAGTGTCTCACTGTTCCTATTAAACTGTCTCTGACTGAAATCGGCAGTGCTCGGATACAGTTTGTTTTGTAGAGTCAAATGATGCATCAAACGCCCCCTTTTACACCAAAGTCTGGGATAAAAGACGAAGCTGAGTCGCTGCTGTGATACTCGTTATCTCTCACTGAGGGATTAGGCTCGGTCTAGCCAGCTAATGCAAAGAGAGGCTGGCTTTGTTGAACTTGCTCCATAGCACAGCCTTCTGGTTAGCATTTTACTGGATCATGTAGAAATACGCATCCTCATCATCCTCCTCCTCATCATCATCATCCAAACTTGAACTACTGGAAAACTTGATCATACATGTTTTGTTGTCATAAGCAGACATTGTAGATTAATGAGGCATTTGCTGCTGGAGTAATCCTTTCTAACTGCAATGACTGGGACACGGGGTGGGACACCTCCTCTGCTTTCTCTTTATATCAGGGGAGAACTAATGACTCAGCTAACGAGGCAGGTGAACCACCTCAGGTGATTGACTGATGCTGCAGAAAAGAAGACACTGTGCTCTTTATAAATACTGACTCTGGGTCAGTGTTGTCACACGTAATGAACTGATCATGTTTGATTTAAGTAAGCAAAGTTCATTTATAGAGTACTTTTACAGACATGAAGCCACAAAGCACTGCACAACAAAATCAGTAAAAACTAGGAAGAATCACAATAACAGACAGTAGAAAGTTAATAGTGACAGAAAACAATATTAATTAATAATCCCTAATTCCTTAATTTCCCTGATGGAACCCTCCCAAAGGGATTAATAAAGTTTAATCTAATCTAATAAAATAAAATAAAACCATCTCTGGTTAAACAGAACAGTTTTGAGCTGCTTTTGAAGACGTCCACAGAGTCAGATACACACATATTTGAGTTCATTAAAGAATTACTCTTAATCACAGCGTCTTTAATAAGGTGTGGAAAAGAATCAGTTTATCAGTGCTACATGTGGAAAGTAACTTTATCTCAGAAAAGAGGCTGAAATGAAATTGCAGATCTCTGAATATATTATTAAGCAACACTGACTGTCTGAATGTCTCATTAACAGCCATCAGCTCTGCTCCGTCTGACAACTGTTTCAAATGAATTCAACATCACTTTGACTAATTTAAGATGTCGCAGCAGAGTTGGTCTTGTTGCCGTCTTCATATAGCTGTCAAGTTTCTCTCTCGCTTCATGTTTCAGTGTTTCCCCTCTGGACAGCTTTTGATGCATTTAGTAACACACCAGTCAGACAGGAAAACTGAGTTTTGTGGGGAAATGGGTGCTTCAGTTTTCAAACTGAGCCATCACTGTCAGGCAGCGCTTCAGTCATAATATTAGCTCATTTGCAGTATATATGTACTGTGATCTGTGTAGGAGACACTGTCAGTCACAGCAGACCTCCATGCCTTCCAAGTTTATTTCTTACTTTTCTTATGCAGCCATCGTAAAAAGCCTGCTGTCATGCCTCTGTTTGTGATTGTGTCTGTGCTGTGTTGTGTAAGGCAGTCTGTCTTTCTTTGAAACTGCAAAATCAAGCACCTCACAAATTGTTGGTTTCCACAGAATTCTGAATCTAAGGCGCAAACAGAAGTTCGGCCTTTTCATACAGTGGATGCAGAATCACGAAACACGCTGCGCAACTGCAATAAGCAACAAAAAGACAACTTCACATGAAAGTGCTTAATTACTAAAATGTAATTGCAGAAGCTCTTTTTACATCTGCGATCACTGCCACAGAGCTGTGGGGGGGGGGGTGCTGGACTGACTCTTCTTGGAAGAAGATCTGGAAGATTTGAGAGCAGCAGATGTCAGCGCTGTGTTAAAAGCCAAAAGCACTTTGTGGTAACTACTGTGAACTAAAGCAACAAGACAGAGTGGACATTAATGAGAACAGGATATGTTTTCACTGCTCAAAGCCTTTTTATGCCTTTTAGCCTTGCTTTAAACTTGGACAGCAGGTTGACTGCAAACAACAAGACAGGAGCAATGTTTGCTTTAGACGAAAGAGACAAAGTTTCATTGTGGGTTTTATAGAAAATATGTCCACATGTCCAATCTGCACAGCTTTGACTGACTCTTGTCTGTTATTTGTTACAATTTAAGGAATATTTAAAAGTTTTTATATGTTATTATTCCCTCATAGCCGCAGTAAGTTTGGTGTTAAGATTATTTTTTCCTAGGGTATCACTCACAGCCAGGAGCATGACATAACTCCCAAATTAATTAGTCGGTTTATGTAACACAGTATTAGTCTGGAAAGCATCCAAAAGCAAGTGACTTAGCCTGAACAATTTTTCACAACTATTATATATATATATATATATATATATATATATATATATATATATATATATATATATATATATATATATATATATATATATATATATAGCACTGGCATAGTGTAGTCAGAAGGGGCAACATTACAGACCTTGAGGACAGCTACAAGTATCTTGGAATCCCACAGGAAAATGGGAACCATGAAGAGGCCGCTAGGAAAGCTGCAACCTCCAAGTACCTGCAGAGAGTAAGGCAAGTCCTGAAGAGTCACTGTCCTAGATGAAACAATGAAGATCAATGAATACATCAGGAAGATGACCACAAAGGATCATGTGCTTAGTGAGTACCTCAGGCAGCAGAAACCCAAGAAAGAAGAGGATGAAGGACAGGAACCATCATGGAAGGACAGGCCTCTGCAAGGCATGTACCACTGGCAGATAGAAGAAGTGGCTGACATAGAGAAATCCTACCAATGGCTGGACAAAGCTGGACTGACAGACAGCACAGAGGCACTAATCATGGCAGCGGAGAGATGGGGTGGGCAGGGAGAGAAAGATAGTGCGACCGTCTCCGACAAGAGCAGGAAGACACATATATATTCGGCTTTTTGGTAGCGGTATCTTCTCTGTTTGGGCTCGGTGGATACCTGCTTTACTGGCAAATTAAGAAAATCTGGACGGCGGTTCGACATCTGCAGAGGCTGCCGACCCAGGTGGAAGGGCTGAGCAGAGCCGTACAAACTCAGACTCAAAGCCTGGTGGACCTGAGCCGCAAGATTAGCGGGCTCGCAGGCGAGGGGGGTTAGATCAGGAGATATAGTTCGGTTCTGCACAGTGAGGACGGCAATCAACGAATTTGGAATATTGGATTTTTGAATGGTTTCCCAGTAAGACTGAAGGCTGTTGGAAAAACAAGCAGCCTGTTCCAAAACAACATTTGTTATCAGGAATTCGGCTCCCCTGCCGGCCTTGGGTTGGCAACCATATCTCTCTCCAGGGCTCTGTGTGCGGCTGCTCTTCCCCCACTCCGCGTTGTGATTTGTGAAGCTGGGTCTGGTGTACCACGGCCGCTGATGAAATTCCACCACTATCAGCGAACTGTTTTGGCTGGAACCTGGCATCTGGCTCCACAATGCCCCCACCTCTCGTCTCCGTCTGCATCCCCTCCTGACCTGACCTCACCTACCGCCGCTGTCCTAGCTTTACATGTGCAAATGCTTTGCTAAGGTGGTTTTTTTGGACCCTGGTATAGTGCTCTTTTTGAGCACTGTACCAGATGACTTTTTTTTTAACCTAACTTCCCCATGATGTGTTGTTTCTCCTCCTGCCAAAGGTAGCGCTGCAAGTCGGCTGCATGACCCCAGGACACATATCCCCCATGTGTGTTGTGTTTTGTGTATTCTTGGATGGTGTTCTGTAACTGCAATTTCCAATGTGTGAACTTGTTCACCCACATGGCAATAAACTTCATTCACAAGAGCAAGCTCTAAGTACAAGATCAATAGAGGCTGGGGTCTACCACACCAGGCAGGACCCCAGGTGCAGGCTGTGCAGAGATGTCCCTGAGACAATCCAGCACAAAACAGCAGGGTGCAAGATGCTAGCAGGCAGGACATACATGGAACGCCATAACCAAGTGGCCGGCATAGCATACAGGAACATCTGTGCCGAGTATGACCTGGAAGTCTAGAGGTCAAAATGGGACACGCCCCCAAGGGTGGCTGAGAACAACAGAGCTAAGATCCTGTGGGACTTCCAGATACAGACAGTGGAAAGTGTCCAGTGCTTGATCACTGATGTTTTTTCACACTCGTGCTATTCCAGAGTTCAGCTGGTCCCCTTTCCTGTTCCAGTCCACAACCAGTGTTTACTGTACACCAGTAGGTCCCAGCTGCGTGTGGTTGGGTTTTTGGAGGACTGCATGGGAGCACATTTGCATAGGTTGAAAACTCCTCTGCACAGGCTCTCTGTAGGCAAAAACCTAAGCAAATGGACATGACTGCAGTACCCTAAAACAAGAATAACTCCTGGGGATAATATGAATGTGTAGCACCCCAGTAGTGAAACTATTGCAGGGTAAAAGAAGTGATAGATGTCTCAGCACTACATGTCTGTGTTCAGCCTCCACGGGACAACTATACACTGAAGCTTTGGTAACTGGGCCTCAAAACTGGGACAAGCAAGTAAAAATGTCACAAATAAATAGCAGAAAAACACATTTTTAGCATGTATGTCTTTTTGAGAAAAACTATTAATTGTTATGGTATACTCAAGCATGTGAGAAAGAGTTCCAACACAAGATGGCGAGTGAAACGAAAATCATTGTGGTTTGCATAATGACTCAGGGGACAAATGTATCACAAACACTGTCATAATCGCTGGCAGATCTGTTCGCTTCAGTTGCCGGTTTGCTATGACTGCATTTCAATTGATTGTTTATTTGGAAGTGATGGAATATGTATGCGCCTGAGACTAAGCTGCTTGCTGATGTTGTTTTTGCTGTAGGGTGAAAACAAAAAATGAATACAATTAAAAAAACATGCAGTTTCAAAGAATCTTATTTTCTCCTGGTTTAGCAAGTTTCAAGAGATCCTCCCAGCACACGCAGCACCCTGCTATTGATCAGGCAGTCTCACACATTTACTAGTTACCACATCCATATATATATATATAATATGAATGTGATTCACTCAGTGATTCTTCACTGGGAGTTTTGACCCCCAGCAGGTGCTAAATGGTTTTGGGTGGCCCAAAACTTATTTAATGAAAGTGAGAAATTACACTTCTAATATAACCTCATATCCTGATGTGGAAATGCCACGTTTGCTTCTAAGCCAATGAGGATTTACAGCCTGCAGGCTGTCTCTGGTAACAAATCAAATGGAGTTGGATGGAAACTGGAAAGACAGATTGCTTTTTGGTTTCTTTTATTGTGGAGTTGTCGTAAAGTTTGCATGCAGCCACTGGTTTGGTTTTACTGGCTGGAAGAACAGTTGGTTTCATTTCTGTGGAATTAATGTAGCAAATCAATGCTGAGACATAATTCCCCACTTGTGTCATGACCAAAACACTCCAAACAACACAATTAGACATAAATACATAACTGTAAGATATAAAATTAGGCTTGAACCATTTCTAAAAGGCCTCATCTTATCCTATTTCATCATTCATTAAACATAACTTCCAACCTTCCTGGATATCCAGCACCCCACAGACACTGGAGAACGTGGATATTCTTCAGTCATTTCCGGGGGTTTCTCACGTTGGGCTGGCTGATCAGATCCTCTCAGTTTCTTCGTTTTCTTGTGGTCTTTTTTTCATACCAGCTTTGATGCCCAAACTTTTGTTCTTGAGCAACACTGGAGGTTTTTCTTTGCTTTAGCAGCGCAGGGATTACAACACATTCCCTCCATGTCACTGTGCTTCCACAGGAAGAGACAGTGGACCGTAGCAGCAGGCAGATTGCAGGTAGTGAGCACAAGCCTGCTGATTTAACAAAATACATACGCATGACAGTAAGGATGAAATTGGCTGGTATTTTCTGAATCCAATGGTAATTTTGTGTGCGCACTCATTCTTTGTGCATTTCTAACATTTCTGCACTCATATTAGTGAATGAGGCTCTGAGCTACTTCACGTGGAGAACAGGAGACAGAAAAGTGTGTACTTTCTCAGAAAGAAGGAAGCGCAAATGAATGCAAGAATAAGTGGCTCAAAGTGGAGATATGTTCAAAGATCAGATAAGTGGAGGCTGAACTCAATCAATGTATGTTGATGGGGTCAATGGGGGCTTTGAAAAAGATTCAGGAGGCTCTGCATCAGTATTTCAGCTCTATGAATGACTCTACAGAGCAGGAACGAAGCACCTGTAGACATTTTGTTATAGATTTCAAGTGAAGCCCACACACTGCCTTATCTATAATGTGAAAAGTAAAATGAAGGTTTTGGGTGCATTTCTCTTTCACCTCTCTGTTTGCACATTGTAATTAGTGTAAAGGATGGACGCAGAGCAACCTTGACACACTCATTATTAGTTTCTTTAGGGGACTTAGGAAGCAATCAAAAAAAGCATGCTTTGAATGATCAGAGTGACCAAACTGATGCTAATTATTGCAGGCGAAGGAAGAAATCTAACCACAGTTTCACTGTGGTGCTAGGACACTGGGTTTTGGCTTGTAACTCGTGAAATCAGATGAATCAGTATTTTTTGGATACAAAGTGGAAATAAAGAATTTGGATTCTTTAATTAGTGCACCTGTTTCTATAAATATGCAGCAGCTGCTTCAACAGAGCATTAAAGAAATCGCTGCTCAACACTTTACAGTCTAGCAGTTGAGTAACATTGCTGCAGGCAGCTGGTTTATGGAGCTGCCGGTTGACACGTCGGCAGCGACCCTTGTGAGTAACACATCCGGTTTGTTCTAATTTCCCACTCCTTGTGTTCATTCATGTCCCATATGGACATCATGGCAGATACGTCTCCATGAATTATTTTGTATTTGCATGCACTTATTTACAACTGTAATTGAAATCTAGACAAAGTCTACAGTCATGCTAGTGGCTCTGATGCTGTACATGGCCACAGTAAAGCCCACTACATGCTTGTAATAGCTCCAGTCGGTAAATGCTAATCATTATAAGCTTCTTTACTTCAGGTTATCACCACAACACAACTTATGGCTGAGCATAAAGAGACTGCTTCGCAGGCATTCAATCATAAAACAAATGAGCAAGATAAACTCAAATTCTAAGCTCACCATTCCACCTGATTGCGATTACTGTACATAGAACACCAGTGGTGGCCATAATCCATTCAAGAATCAAGAATCAAGAATCAAGAATGCCTTTATTAGTCCCACAAATGGGGAAATTGCAGTTAACAGAACATCCATCCAAAACAAAACATAACACTGACAGGGGGGACAGATGTCTGAGGTCATGCAACCGTTTCTCAACGGCGCTACCTTTAGCAGAGAGACAGAAAGAGATACATTGGGATAGTTAGGTTCAAAAAATCATCTCATACTGTGTTCATAAAGAACACCTTACGAGGTTCGAAAAAACACCTCAGCAAAAGCATATTGCACATATAAAGCCGGGATAGCAGTATGGTGGGTAGGGTCAGGGTCAGGAGGGGATGCAGACGGAGACGAGAGGGTGGGGGCATTGTGGAGCCCAGATGCCAGCTCCCAGCCAAACAGTTCGCTGATAGTGATGGAAGTTCATCAGCGGCCTTGGTACACCAGATCCAGCTTCACAAATCACAGAGAGGGCTGAGGGGGATAGCGGCCTTCACACATAGCTCTGGAGAGATATGATTGCCAGCCAAGGCCGGCTAGGGAGCCGAATTCTGATAATGCAGATGTTGTTTTGGAACAGGCTGCTTGTTTTTTCAACAGCCTTCAGTCTCACTGGGAAACCATTCAATAAATCCAATAATCCAAATTCATTAGTTACCGTCCTCACTGTGCAGAACCGTACCTTATCTCCAGATCGAACCCCTCTCACCTGCTACTCCCCAAGTCTACGGCTCAGGTTCATCAGGCTTTGAGTCTGAGTCTGTACCATTCTGGTCAGCCCATCCACCTGGGTCGGCAGCCTCTGCAGATGTCGAACTGCCGTCCAGGTTTTCTTGATTTCTCGGTAAATCAGGTATCCTCCAAACACAAACAGAAAAGATACCGCTACCAGATAGCCAAATATGTAAGCGTCTTCCACGTCTTCCACCTGCAGGGCCGAGAAGCACACAGGTCTCCACGAGCTCCAAGAGTCGATGACGTATCCAACCGGGTCTGTTCCACTCGGACACGCAGGCTCCCCTTTCCCAGATCTCATAGTGGAAAAAATTCTATCAATGGTCTTGAAGGCCCAGTTTGCCAAATCCATATTGCTCTCAATCTTATTCTTATTCGAACAGTGTGCAAGAGACGCTCTCACAGCAAGCAGGAAAGATAGGGAGGGCAGGGAGAGAGATAGAATGCGACCGTCCCCGTCAGAGGCTGGAGCAAGTAGTTGAGACATGGCTCCAAACCACTAATGTCTGCCTTCTTGTGGAGCTGCAGCTGAGGAAAAGCCGGCAGATCAACAAAGACATCAACAAATATTAACAAAATATTTATTATGTTGCTGAACCAGCTGTGCCAGCTTAGAGCTACAGCTAAGGAAATAACTCAAAGCCCTGTTTTCCATGAGTTTGCTCTGGTGCTCTGTTGAGTATTATCATCCACTTATGAGGTGGTAAGTTGAAAATAAATAAAGTCAAGCATACTAGGGGGTTAAAAAAGACTGTGTCCATTTTGATTAGCAAAGTCACCGGAACCTCTGAATAAATGGCATCACGACGCGTCAGCACATTTTTCATACGTTAATTAAGCAGCAACAGTGTATTAGGGTCACAGAACAGTGCGTCCATCTCAGTTTCTTCAGAACTGCTCTGCTAGTGTAGCCAGAAATTTTCACAAAAAAGGCCAAAAACGTGGTTTAATCTCAGTGAAGGTGACTGTGGAAGTCTCTCATGAGACCAAAAGTCTATTGTTTACTGTGGCTTTAAAGGTAGATCTAGTTACAGATCAGTAGACCTACCTGACCTCATCATTGGTTAAAAGCTGGTGGTCTCTTTATCCAGGTTGTAAATTGCAAACAAGTGCAAGCAGACCTAAAGATTAAGTTCACGCAGGCCAAAGTTGAGCTCATCCTGCAGTCCCATTAAATCAGGCTTAGCTGATACCATTCCCATATCTACAGTTTTTGCTGGAACTGCAAGCCTCTTTGCAACGTCAGCAAAGGGCAGGGGTGTCCCAGAATAAAGCCAAATATGAATGACATCAGTTGGAAATGATAGTTTAACCCTAACAACAATCTTCTTTGACTTGTTTTCCTGCCTAACTCATTCATCCAAGAATGAGATGCCTTGAAATCTTCTCCTGTGTCTTCAGTCTATGATCAGATCAGCTGCAGCCCCAAGGTGAAGATGCAGGATTGTCAGCAGGTAAAGTAGTAGTTCTATCTTGGTTATATTAATGAATTATTTAATGGTTAATTCACCCCCCCCCCACCCAATATATTCCTGTTGTCCAGATGGCAAACCTCCTCTCTGTGTGTCATCTTGGATAAATGAAGGTTTAAAAAGTTTGCAGTGGGCTGAAAAACATCATCATGTGTTTACAGAAAGTGCAGAAAGATTTCTGTCACTTCTGTTCAGAGCAGATGTGGACCATAAATGTCCACTGAAAGCAGTTTGCACTGACACAACAGACTCCAGTGTGTGTGTGTGTGTGTGTGTGGTGTGTGTGTGTGTGTGTGTGTGTGTGTGTGTCTGTGTGTGTGTGTGTATGTGTGTGTGTGGTGTGTGTGTGTGTGTGTGTGTGTCTGTGTGTGTGTGTGTGTCTGTGTGTGTGTGTGTCTGTGTGTGTGTCTGTGTGTGTGTGTCTGTGTCTGTGTGTGTGTGTGTGTCTGTGTCTGTGTGTCTGTGTGTGTGTGTGTGTGTGTGCCTGTGTGGTGTGTATGTGTCTGTGTGTGTGTGTCTGTGTGTGTGTGTGTGTGTCTGTGTGTCTGTGCGTGTGTGTCTGTGTCTGTGTGTCTGTGTCTGTGTGGTGTGTCTGTGTCTGTGTGTCATGTGTTTGTGTGTGTGTGTGTGTCTGTGTGTCTGTGTGTGTGTGTGTTTGTCTGTGTGTGTGTCTGTGTGTGTGTGTGTGTCTGTGTGTGTGTCTGTGTCTGTGTGTGTGTGTGTGTCTGTGTGTGTGTGTTGTGTGCTGTGGTGGGTGTGTGTGTGTGTCTGTGTCTGTGTGTGTGTGTCTGTGTGTGCGTGCGCGTGTGTGAGTGTGTGTCTGTGTCTGTGTGTGTGTCTGTGTGTCTGTGTGTGTGTGTGTGTGTGGGTTTGTTGTGTGTGTGTTGTGTGTGTGTGTGTGTCTGTGTGGTGTCTGTGTGTGTGTCTGTGTCTGTGTGTGTGTTGTGTGTGTGTGTGTGTGTGTGTGTCTGTGTGTGGTTGTGTGTGTGTTGTGTGTGGGTGTGTTGTGTGTCTGTGTGTCGTTTTGTGTTGGTGTGTGTGTCTGTGTGTCTGTGTGTGTGTGTGGTGTGTGTGTTGTGGTGTGTGTGTGTCTGTGTCTGTGTGTGTGTGTCTGTGTCTGTGGTCTGTGTTGTGGTGTGTGTGTGTCTGTGTGTTTGTGTGTGTGTGTGTGTTTGTCTGTGTGTGTGTCTGTGTCTGTGTGTGTGTGTCTGTGTGTGTGTGGTGTGTGTCTGTGTGTGTGTCTGTGTCTGTGTGTGTGTCTGTGTCTGTGTGTGTGGTGTGTGCTGTGTGTGTGTGTCTGTGTGTCTGTGTGTGTGGTGTGTGTGTGTGTCTGTGTCTGTGTGTGTGTGTCTGTGTGTGCGTGCGCGTGTGTGAGTGTGTGTATGTGTGTGTGTGTCTGTGTGTGTGTGTGTCTGTGTGTCTGGTGTGTGTGTGTGTGTGTGTGTGTGTTTGTCTGTGTGTGTGTCTGTGTGTGTGTGTCTGTGTGTCTGTGTGTGTGTGTGTGTGTGTGTGTCTGTGTGTGTGTCTGTGTCTGTGTGTGTGTGTCTGTGTGTGTGTGTGTGTCTGTGTGTGTGTGTGTCTGTGTGTGTGTGTGTGTCTGTGTGTGTGTGCGTGTGTGTGAGTGATGTGACCTTCCATGTGTGATATTATGTGCCGTTGTGTTCCTGAGGGTGGGGCTGGTTCTCTCGGTACATTAATAAGGAGGCGGGGCTGTCGGAGGCCGTTGGTGTTTCGGGGTCACAGAGTGATGGATTATGGGATGTGCTTCCTCGTTCCAGCTTCACAGCAGTGATCGCTGTTGTTCTCTGCACTTGGTGTCATATACTCACATCAATAGATGTACACCACATGTATGCATATGTTTCCTCCATGAAGACGTTTTCAACCAAAGCCATCATGAAATGTGATGAAAATCATCTTAGCAGTAAATAAACATCAGCTGGTTGCTGTGGAACATTTAAATGGAGGTTTTTAGATAAATGTGTTTCAAACATCATCTCTGCCATAGTTTGTGTCACGTGAGGAGGCACATGGTCCTTTAAACTGTGGGCCTGACCAGCTGCAAGGCCGGCCAAAGGCCTTCCCTTCAAACACGGTCATGTGAAACAATTTAACAAGAAAACAAAAAGGCCTCCGAGGATTTTCTGCTCTCGGCTGTTTGGCAGGTTTGACTCTGTTGAGCTGCAACCTCGACACGAGCCCGCTCGTGTCTTAAAGTAGTCTGCTGTCTCCTGACTGCTCGAGCTGAGTTTGTGCCAGCTGTATCCAGACCACCAGTTTGATTTCCAACAGGTAACAAAAGCAGGGACGCTAACTCTACATGTTTTTATAGTATTGCTGTGGCTCCAGCATTTTTCTCTTAAGTATCTTTTTCACCATCTTTGCTGGTGACTTTACCTAAACAGCAAAATAAAGATCTTGTGTGTCTCCTCATTAGGATAGAGGACTTTGGCATTTGTTGTGTGTAGAATGTAATTTGTATTATTTTCTGACAATATAATACAAAGTAACACAAAGGTAATGCACTGAGTAGTGTACTGAATTATCTTTTATGGGCAGTGATTAATCATCATAAAGTATTACTTTTCTGATTAATAACACCAACACTGTTTGAGGCCAACAGTAATTTAGAATTTAGAATTTATTTTTTAAGCAAATTGTCACAGCTGGCTGCTGTGTAGGCAGGAAGGAGGACCCCAACATGCAGACTCCAGGAAGGGTGTAATTGCTCATACGTTTATTCACCAATATTTACAAAAACTCACATGAGCTCTCCCAGAATACACCTGCGGGGGGGAGAGACGCGAAACTGACTAGACTTCACTCACAAGAACTAACACGAGTACACATAGATGGAGAACAGCGGACACCAACCAATGACGCGACAACCGGCATAGAAAACACAAGACTTATATACACACAGGAGGTAATGGACAAACAGGAAACAGCTGGGAACACAGGTGACGCTAACTACAAGGACAGGACCAGGGGAAGCAAAACTGAACACAACAGACAGAGACAGGACGACTATCAACACAAAACAGGAAGTACCTCGACACCTGACGATATGACAGAGGGATAACCGACAGCAGCACCACAGAACACAGGGGAACAGAAACAGTGAAGCCATAATAAAACAGAACTAGATAACAAGAACACAGAATACTGGGCGACCGGCCCAGGACCATGACACAAATAGTAAAGCCCTGTTGATAGCTGACACAACAAGTCTGCCAGATGTGACTGAAAGTTCTGTGCAGTTTTACTGCTCTTTGTGGATTTAGCCAAAGGAGTTTGAGATATATATATATATATATATATATATATATATATATATATATATATATATATATATATATATATATATATATATAAGGACATGTTACACGAGCTGCCGTGGCTGTTTCCAGCCCAGAGCCAGTATGAAGCTGGTTCTGCACATACAGGACATCCATTCAAGTCTTATAAAAGATGCTAATAAGTCTGCTGACTGTACATATAAATAAGGTTTTAAAAGCATTTTCCTGTTAACTTATATCTCTACCGACATCTTTGCCATTGCAAAATTCACATTCATTAAGCACAATGCTTTGAGCGCCACGTCTCCTCTTACTATGTTCCTGCTGCTGCTCTGAACATAGCCTAGCAGTGACCATGGGTACCACAGTCTGCCCTGCATCAGTCCAGCACTGTAAACTGTAGCACAATACTGCAAATGAGCCACTTTAGCCTGCACTTTCTGTCCTGTGTATATGGATAACATGACGTTATTATATAATTATTATAGCTCTACTGTCTGATTAAAAAAGGCTAAAGTGAATTAAAACTTTACATGTAAGAATATCAAGCGTCACTCACCAAGCATTAAAATAAGCTCTCATCATCCTCGCTCACATCTTTCTTCATCTCTCAGACTGAAGTTTCAGACACTAATATTTTATCATACGTTTAGCTACCAGACACATTGACATTCAAACTGTAGGGAACAGTTGGGTGATATTTGCAGCCTGCCACACATACTGTACACATACAAAAAAACAAAACACATTACTTCATTAGAGCTGGCCTGATGCTGAAGGACTTTTATGTGACTATATTGATACCTGCATTCATGAACGCACGGCAGGGACAAGAAGGAAAAATAAGGATGCATGCGGGCCGGACCGTGTGCTGACGTGAACTATTTTATTTTAAACGGCCTATCAGATTCAAATATTAACTGAAGGTGCCAGAATGCCATTTTGCTCCACCCTCCTTTAACCCCTGGAGGTCTTACAGCCAATCACAAGTGAGTCTTCTCTGTCTTCCTGACAGAAGATCATTTCTGACAGTGTTCAGTGAGTCCTTGCACCTGTATGTCTGTAACTACATGTCTCTAAGTAGACACAACTTGTAACAGTATGCGCACACATTTTTACAGTGGTGTGTGTGTGTGTGTGTGTGTGTGTTAGCAGGCAGGCAGGCAGTGAGACAGCTGCTGTTGCTCTTTTGGCTGACTGTTCCAACACGTCGGCGGGCTCGCCGGGAGAAATGCTGGATATAATCACAGCCTCAGTTGCCTCAGTGGTGTCTCGTGGTCTGCTTTAGGGTGACCACAGCATCGTCCTTCTTAGTCTTTGTTCCATCTTATCCAGTAGCCTCGGGAAGATCTTCTTCAGACTGAAGGGTGTCATCTGTGCTTTGCTTGTTGAACAGCAATATTTTATCTGCACATGGGATATATTAATACAGTTGACAACGGCTTGTAGTACAAAATCCTCCAGATGCCAATGTGTGTGTCTGTGTATGTACTTGTGATTTCAAGCATGTGTGTGTGTTTGCATGAGCACGTACATCGTTGTCCTCCTGACTGCTGTCCGTCTGAGCCTGGCAGTGACATCGCTGTCACCAACGATGCCGATGGATAGCCAGTGAGGAGTCAAAGATACAGCTGGCTCAGCCCTTGTGCAGCAGATACACAAACACACCGACACTGAAGGACAAACCTGCTCCCTGTATTTGAAAAGTCTTTAAGATCTTGAAGATTCAAATGCATCAAACTGACAAAAGATTTTAGGGTTCAGTTTTCTGTTTCTGCCAGTAGGAAAGGCAGAGGTAGTAAAGGCCAGTGCAGACTCTTGAAATGAGCTTAAGAAGGATCATTAATTATTTATGTGGACACAGGAGACATTGGTTCATATTTAATCTCCTGACAAGCATTAACATTTACTGTGTTTTAAACACAAGATTATGTTTTTCTAACCTCAACCAAGCGTTTAAGTGTCTTATATTTTACCAGGTGGAGGAGGCCGATCAGAAATATTAGTTTTTGAAGGATGTTATGACCCAAACATTCAAGAATTTGGATCTTTCTTTAGTAGCGACTCCAACAGACATAATGAGGAGTCATTCTGGATGATTATAGAAGTATTTCAGCCCCTTCGGGTCATGCAGTATTATCTCAGCTGGGTTGTGATCAGGATTCTGGCCTTTTTTCTAACATTGTGCTTGTTTATCAAAAAGTTGCAGCTGAGATGTGTAACTTTCATTTTTTAAATGGGGCGCAGTGATTTCCTTTGCAGAGTTCTTCCATTAAAGCCCTTCTTATTCAGTGTTTTTGAATAGCCGGCACATGAACTCAGACTGGGGCAGGGTGGACTGGGTCATGTCTGTATGCTGTGCTTTTGTTGTGATATAGGACGCCTGCTCCTGGGGAGAGTAGCAGCAGTTACTGTTATTGTTCACGGGTGGACATTCAGAAATGATAACCAAGCTTTGTATGCCTGTATGTGGGTCAGGAGCATCTCTAAAACCCACACCCAGCAGGCCCGTCCATCACTGGAATACATGACTCAGAGGAGCATTTGGGGAGGTCTTTATCACAGAGGTTCAGTAACTTAGTAACTCATTACTAAAGGCTTTGTTCCTACTATTTAACAGGAATTTATATTCCATTGTCAGGGTACCAAGTATACGAAGAAATGAAAAAGTAACATACACGGGTTATTAAAAACCAGGCACTGTGTGTAAAAGATGGACCAGCTGGTTTGTGAACTCCCATTTTGAAGCTTGAAGTTTTAGCATAATGCTCATATCAATTTGGTTTTTTGGAGGTAGAAACGAACATTTTTTGTTCATAAAGAGGTTTCTGCTAATTAGTGCTTGGAACATAAAATAAAATTTTTGCACACCAAACTTGAGGAGACTTCTTAGAGGGAATTTTAGTGCAATTAACCACAACGAGCCTGAAGCACCAACAACAAAGACATCGTGAAGTGGTGTAGCTCAGCCTAGCAAATAGCTGGGTGTAAATTTTAAGCCTCAACAACAAACACATCAGCTATGAAAAATCATCCTGTCAAATTTGGTATGAATGTATGCATGTGCTGTAGAGAGTGGGCGCTTTCCTGTGGGAGCCTGTGGACATTTGTTCGCTTTTGGAGACAGCCTTAAGTGGCCATTTGAAGAACTGCACTTTTTAGCACCTTTCAGTTTTGCCCCGGAGGTTGCTGCTTGTTACAAGCTTGTTACAAAGACACTACTTTATTCTAAGCTCCAAGGACATGTTTGGCTCCAAAGACATGAATGTGATGTTAAAAAGTTTCCCACTTTTCATTACGGCACTCAGGGAGGGACTAAGCTGTCCAGAGAGTCTGGAGTGGGAACCAGGAATGTTCTGATCCAGAAACATTTCCCATCATCCGCGCTGAAAGTGACCTTGATTCCTCAGCGTGTGATTTGAAATATCCCAATCCCACTAAGAAGGACACCTGCATGTGAACAGTGCAGACCACTCGCATCTAACACACACAGCAGTCAGCTCTGTGTTTCTGTACACGTTTTTACACCCAGTCAAACAGATAGTGTGTCTCAAGGTTCACGTCATTGCCTTCATGTGTCGCGACCTCTTTTGTTCTTCACAAAACTCACAAAATGTGTTTTTTCAGTCAGTTTCCAGTTAAGGAATCTATCCAAGCATAAAAATAATGTGTTCCTCAGAGGATTTAATATTGAACTGTCACGCAAGATCAACTTCCCAAACAACAGCCGATCCCCCTCTTCCCTTGCCAATAAACAAATGCATAAAATGATGAATCTGTTCTGGCCTAGAGGCTAGTTTTCAAGTTTTTGGTGGGGCTGGAATTCAAATGAGACTATCCAGGGAAGAGATTTGAGAATGAAAATGAGGTGAAATTATTTAAGGTAAGACAAAAAGAAAAAGTTGTTTTTGCAGCGCAGTGCAAGTCTCAGCTGCTGCCGTTCGCTTGCTTCTTGGTCCCTTTCACTTTAACCCCAACCAATCAAACTGTCAATATCTATCAGTTGTTAAAATGGAAATTGATTTCCACACATCTTTTACAGCATGTGAGGACATTTCTCACAAGCACTTGATAGGTCAAGGGTGCAGGCACACACACACACACACACACACTCACACATTTTATTGTTTTATCAATAGCATAAAATCTCACTCATAGTTTTTCCACTGTCATACACACAGACACACATGCAGATCCAGAAACAGCTGCCTCAGCGTGTGGTGCTGCTTGCTAAGCCATAATCCAATGTGCTGCTGCTGTATACGTTCAGTTTATTGCTAGGGAGCGGTCCTTCAGGGGCTCTGGGACTGTCACACATTTTGACAGTGGTGTGTGTGTGTGTGTGTGTGTGTGTGTGTGTGTGTGTGTGTTTGTGTGTGTGTGTGTGTGTGTGTGTGTGTGTGTGATCATTTAGTGTACCATGTAAAGAATTTCCTGCTTTCTTCTGGCTGTCAGTGTGTTGAACTTCACATGACCGCACAGCTGGTTTGTTAACTTAGTTGCTGCCAGCCTGTTGAAGCTCACATGCAAACAGAAGGCAGATACTGAGCAGATTAACTCAAAATACTCATGAGCAAATCCATGTAGCGATCAATATTTGGGTACCAGCTTGGTCTGGTGGTTGCAGATAGTCCTGTAACCAGAACAGTACGGACTGGATCCCCAGAGCAGCCACTGAGACCTGCAGTGAGGAATTTCACACAGGCACATATGATGGGCTACAACTGCAAGAGTTATTTACAGTACGTGAGCACCATTCGGTAGAGAAACATGACATTTGCCAACCCATTGGGACGAGAGAAGATGTAGTTAATATATTAGGATAATATGGCACAATAGGCTCATTAAGATGGGATGGGATCTGGTCCCTAACAAGAAGGATGTCAAAT
Source organism: Archocentrus centrarchus (assembly GCF_007364275.1). Taxonomy (NCBI): domain Eukaryota; kingdom Metazoa; phylum Chordata; class Actinopteri; order Cichliformes; family Cichlidae; genus Archocentrus; species Archocentrus centrarchus. The sequence goes on from NC_044356.1 coordinate 4,975,110, forward strand.
GCTATTCTGGATTTTAAGAGGAGCCAATGAAGAGAAGCTGGGAAAAAAGTAATCTCTGACATGTTCTTGTGGGTACTGTCACTGCAGGGTTTTGGATCAGCTGGAAAGCCAAACAATATTAAGTGAGGTGATGGAGCTCGTTGGGGGGATAGAGTCAGCAGATGACTGAGGAAAACTTTGGTTCACTCCCTAAACATCCAGAAGGATGGGTTGGTGACACAGAGAAAGGGTGGGGCTGTCCTCACCCAGAAAATAACCCCATAGGTATCTCCATAGGTATGCCACATGTATGTGATCATGTATCCAGTTCAAACTTTGCATATTTGTATTTAAATATTTTCAAAATGACATTTGGGTTAAATTAAATTTTCACTTTTTGCATCAACCTCACTGAACCCTGGTGGGGAAAGAAAATCACTTTAAATATGATCATAATTATATAAAAAGAAGTGAAAAAAATGCTCAGCGACCTTTTTCCTCATCAAGGCCGTTGTATCCCTGCAGCACAGACTTTAGCTTTCTATCCATTAACACCTCTTTAAAACACAAATGCCTGTAAGTGAAAGTAAAAGTAGCACCAAGAGTTCAAAGGGTCCAACTAAAGTTATTAAAACTTTTCATCTCTGTTGTATTTGTGAGTGTAAAGAAAGTATAATTAATGAACAAAGAGCAGTATGAGCTGCACATGAAACAGCTGACAGAGCTCAACATAAGCACACAGTAATGTAACGCTCCCAACCTGCTGCTCCTGTTCAACAGTAAATAAACTGAATTTACTGAATCTGGTTTTCAAGTTTCTCCCAGCAAACAGGATTTCTTCTAAAGACAGTTGGGGAGGCAAAGACTGCAAACTCAGGGTTTGCAATGACATTTAAAAGTTTGAAAAGGCAAACAGAGGATGATGCCTAAATTTCTGCAAGAGCTCTGACATTTTATTTTTAATGCCACCTGGTGAAAAAAAGCCTACGTTTTTTTTTTTTTAATAACCAATAAGAGACTTCAGTTGTATGAGTGTGCATTAATAAGGTAAGAGACGAGTATAATGGACTTCTGGTGTTTATCTTTGTTTTTACATCAGCATAATTGCTTAAGTTGATTAATGCCGAACGTCAGGAAACACTCACCAGCTTTCTGAATGATCTGCACTCAGTGTCACTGTGTTTCACATTCCAATAATTCAGCCTGGGTGCGATAAAAGCATGCATTAGTCTTTCAGTGGCCTCGGGAGAGTTGAAAGGTCTGAACTTTCCAACCTCTCCAAGGTAAAAGCGAGTTTCTGCACCTCTGATGTACTGCTGAAATTTAAGGTCAGTGGAGGCAATGCCACAAGGACGGCCGGGGCAGTAAATGCCCTCCAAAGACTTTCCCGCCAGGGGTGAGAAAACACAAGAGGGGGTGGGGGTAAGATGACTACATCACAAAAAGGTCAAAATGACCACAAAGGAATTACAAGGCTTCCACCCACAAGTCCTGTGTAGGACCGCAGATTTTAGGCTTTCATTTTACTTTTAGACTTTAGTCGCTGTAAAGACAACTTGTATCAGACTAGGAGAAGACTGAGAAGAATCCTGCAACGACCCCATCAGCAGAGCACATGCTCATGGTGTCTGTATTTCCAGTGTTCAGGGACTGAACCGCCACCTACATGTGGTGTTTGACAAAAAACAAATTGAAGGAGTCAAAGGTCAAATCCAGCTGCATCCTGATGTTCTCACCACCTGATGCTGCTTCTGTTTTGGAGCTAGCTTGGTTAGATGCTCGCTGATTAGACTTCAGCGCGTGGTCTCTGTACACAACCTCCAAGTGGCCGACCTCATGTCCACATTTCTGCTTGTGCAGCTGGATTGTGTGTTAATTACCTTACGGTTGCGTGCTGGTGTTCTACATGCGGTGCCTGCTGGGACTTCTTTTGGTCCTCGCTCTTTGTGCTCAATTTTTTGGCTGCAAACATATTTGTCCCTGTTTTTACACTTTCTTCATTCCCGGTGAGCACACGCACACACGCACACACACATGCACGCACACATTTGCCCAATGGCGCTCCCAGCTTAAACTCCTAGAGTGGAAAAAATGATTTCATATCACACATATCATACCACAAGGCTTTTAAATAAAATGACAAACACGAAAACAAAGGTTATGTTATCTATAATTTCAGTTAGTTTTACTTAGTAATCTTTTTTCCTTTTAATTATAGTTTTTATTTATTTCAGTTAACAAAAATGTTTTTTCCGTTCGTTTTCATTAACTATAATAACCTGCCTGCCACAGCGCAGTTCATGACATTTTACCTAAATTGTCAAGCAAGGGAACCTGCCCCAGTATCACACATTGGGAACCACAAGATCACACCCAGTTTTTCTGGTAAACAGAATAATGTCCAATCTTGTTCTGGGATTTGAACCTGCGATCTTCCCTCCACAGACTTGATGTCTAAAGTTTAAATTATAATTAAAGCCTTTTCTGATAAGCTCTCCAGATGGTTTTCACATTGATCAGCCCTGAAGGCAGCATTTGATTATCAGCTACAGAATATCAAGCTGAACATATTGGACTGAACATACTGTGATCGTTAGTATTAACAGTGATTATCCATCTCAGTGAATCAGCCAAAATAGCTCTATTATCCTAATCTTGACTGTTTTCAGCCACAGCAGCTGTGAATCAGGTGAAATGTCATTTAATGTAAGATGTGATGCAGAATTCTGCAGTTACCAAATATGCTAACTAAACACACACTGTCCATTTTTACAAATCAGCTGTGCAGCTCTGTGGCAAATGGAATGTATAATGTTGGCATTCATCACCACAAAATGTATTCCTAATCCTGAAATGCCGGGAGCCAGAGCCGGGAGCCAGACATCTGGCAAGATACTGGCAAGATATCTCAGCTGCCATTGGCAGCCCGGCAGAGCCAAGGAGATCCTGAGAGCCACAATGAAAAGGGTAATTGTAATATGTGAAACAATAAGTGCTGTGTGAGTGTTTACAGAAAATCTAAATGAGAATATGTTTGGCTTTTGGGTACAGTTGTGTTATGGTAAGGTGTAATGAGAAAGTTGCATTAGTTGGGTCATGATTATTTGCTGAAGGTATTTTATATCTTTAAAACCTCAACATATATGATACAAAAGACCACACATGAATTATAGAATCACCAGTCAAATTTGATATTAACCACATAGAAGGTTTGCTGACGTGACCCCGAGCTGAGGTCTTAAAAGGCTGTTTTTCCCAGAAAGCTGCACTTCTTTCATTCGATTTTTGCTGGTTGTAGACTTCTCCCCATGGAGCTCAGTTCAGGATTCTGAGTGCACCATGTCTCTGTTATAATTCCTCTAGTGTCTATCAGCAAATCAGTATGTGCACCATGCTATGAGTAAGTGAGTGTATGTGTGAGCATGTGACTTTGAGACACCCAGCACAAACTAATAGTTATGTCAGTCCACCGGCCAGCAGAAGAGAGAAGAGATCGCCGAGGGCTGCTTTATAACCTCCTGAGCTCAAAGGCAGAAACAAACCCGCCCAGAGACTGTAAAAAAAAAAGCTCAACAAAGACAGTTCTTCCTGAGAAAGCTCCTCCAGAAACTGCTGCTGGATTTCACCACTGAGAGCATTCTCACAACAGCATCACAGAAGCCAGGGAGAAGGACCTGCACCGTGTGGTAGGGTAGGAGCTCCCACACCAGCCATCTGAGGAAGAAGGCCAGCAGCATCATTTCAGACACTTTCCACCGTCAGGCCAATGATACAGATCAATACAATCCAGCACAAACCAACAGAGGAACAGCTTTTTCCCTGAGCCTCCATCACCCCCCCACCCAACCGCCCGATACACTGACACTAACTTTCAGGACGGTCATTAGACCCTATGTAGTCACTCCCTCGGGTGTAATAACCTATTTATTATCTATTTATGACTGTTTTAATGTGTGTTCTTTTATGATGGGCACAGGAAATATGTCAGTCTAAATGTTGTACTTGTATAGTGACAAATAGCTAGCATGCTGTTGGAGCTGCTAACAGATTTGTGTGACCATGACTGTGGGTGAAGGTAGGAGGTGCTCTCAGACACTGAGCAGTTGCTGCAGCCAGCTGCATTAGTCTTCTGTTCTTTGTATGAACAGCAGCACAGCACTACTTCTGGCTCCTTACTTCACCATAGCCAGTGTACCATGCTAACGCAGGGAAATCAGCTCTTATATTGTCCACCTCTCTATGGTTTCCATAGTTTCACGGTCACATAGTAAGCTGTGATAGAGTTAAGAATCATAACATCTCTCAACAGTTTTACCTTTGAATTGTAACTATCAGAACACCACCATTACCTCACTACAGTCAGGCAACATTAGATATTTAGGTATAAATTTTTCCTCCAGGCTGTCAGACCTGGTACGATTGAATCATATTCCTCTGCTAAAAACAGTAGAGGATGACCTCACACGCTGGAACTCTCTACCTAAAACAGTAAAACTGATGATTCTACCTAAAATCAATTATCTGTTTTCACTGATCCCTAATAAACCTTCTGTTGCTTGGTTTAAGTCATTAGACTCATACATTTCAAAATTTTTATGGAAAATAAAACCTCAGAATAAGTTTGAAGACATTACAAAAGCTAAAATGCAGTGGTGGTCTAGAACTTCCAAACTTCTATCACTATTTCTTAGACAATAGATTACAGTGTGTTTCAAGGTGGATCAAATCAGCCCTTTAGACAGCCCGTGGCTGGATCTAGAATAAACACTCTGTGGAAGAGTGAAAAGCTCTGACTTCTGTTAGGGATTATTTTTTTACTCAGTAAATAAAGGACAAATATTTAAGGTAAACTCCAGTAAATTAAATAATTAACAGTGGATCAACCAAATAATAAACAATTAAATAATACATTAGACAGCGAGCAACTGTTTAGAAAGTATTAGACTAACTTCTCTCTTTCAGAGCACCTTAACTTGATGTCCGGCCACTGAACGTACAATTAAAACATCACCAACGTCACCATGTTCTGTCATTAATCTGAACAAGATTTCTCTGTATTGATTAAATTAGAACATCAGGAAGAAGATGTGCCTATGACTGAGAGGAATCTGAGTCATGAAAAACCAGCCAGAACAAGACTGAATGATGAAGGTCAACTCATAGCACCCAGAGATTGTTTATGCATAGATAACAAGTAGTATAAAAATGTTTTGGTTAGACGGGAACACGGCTCAGAGAGAAAGCACACACACAGGCCTGCCATGCATGTGTACTTTTTCTGATCCTTTAATATATTAAATGTTTTACTTTTTTAATTAAGTGTTTCAGGTGTCTTCCTTCACAAAAAACCTGCTTACATGTACCTGAAACTTACCTTTCATGAGCTCCAGTATTAAACATCATAACTGCTTTAAAAGTCTTAACATAAACACCTCTCTGACAGCCTGGTGGGAAGTTTTAAAGATAAACTGACACTCATTTGGAACAATCCAGATATTTGTCAGAAAAAGACAGTACTGAATTTTTCAGCATAACAAGAGAAAGGAATAAAGAATTTAGAACATTATTCATGAAGGGGCCTTTATTTCATTTGAAGAACTTATTTCAAAATATGAAATTAGCAATAGCAAATTTCTTGAATATCAGCAATTGAGGTCCATCATACAGGCAAGATTTAACTTAAATAATCTAAAATTAGAAATCCCAGTATTGGTAACAGATTTTCTAAATCTTTATACCCCTAAATTATCATCAAAAATACATAAGTTATTATTAAAATTAATGATACAATATCCCTCCCAACTGCAAAGTGGGAGCAAGATCTTTCCATCAACCCAGATGAAAACTTCTGGACACAGATATGTTTAAACAACTTCAAAATGACTAAAAGTCCAAATTTACAACTCATACAACACAAAACTCTCCATAGAACACATTATACAGGACACAGGATGTTCCCAATGGGCCTCAGAGACACAAATATATGCACCCACTGTTCAGGCAGTCAGGCTGAAAACTACATGCATGCTATTTGGTCTTGTACGCCTGTTCAGAGGTTCTGGTAGACGATATGTGAAGACTTATCCACATGCTTTGATTGCGATATCCCAGCTTCACCAAAACTGTGCATTCTAGGTGATGTAAGTGAATTACACATGGAAACAATATACCACACATAGTTCTTACTGCCCTATGCATCGCTAAGAAAACTATCCTCATGAACTGGAAATCAAAAAATGATTTATGCATTACTCACTATAAGAATCGACTTTTAGAGCACATTAGTCTGGAAAGAATGTCTGCCACCTCCAAAAACCAACTGGCCAAATTTGAATCTCTCTGGTCTCCACTGATCAGCTCCATCACATGATGGGGGTGACCAGCTGTCTCGCGGTGTACCCGGCAGGTGGCTGGGGTGGGCCGGGGGATTCGGGTGTCTGATGGCTCTTGGACTGGAGACCGTGGTTTCTGTGCCGGCCCTGGTTGTTGGTGGTTGGGGCTTGGATGGATGCTCTTATGGTCTTGGGGTGTGGGGCTGGGGGGCTGGGGGGGCCCGTGGTGGTGGGTGCTGGCCCCGTCCGGGTGGCCGGCTTCCTCTGCGGGGCCGGGGTGCTGGGTCTGGGGCCCTGGTGCCTGGGGTCACCCGTTTCCCAGTTGGGCCCCTCTCTGCGCTGGGGGGGGTCTATGCCCCCTTGGGCGCGCCGCCATATGGGGTGGGTTGGCCCACGTCGGGATGTCTGGCTGGCATTCCGGGATTCTGGGTGCCCCTCCCTGTGGGGGTGTGGGGCGCTCAGGTGAGGCAGCAGCAGTTTCCCACATGGGGCAGGTTGGTCCTGGACCCAGGACCACTGTATGTATGTGTTTGTGTGTGCGTGTATGTGTGTGTGAGTGGATGAGAGTGAGAGTGTGATATTTGTATTTATATATATGATATTTGTTGTCTTTTGTATGCCTGTGGGGTGTGTGTTTGCAGTGTGGGTGGTGGGTGCCAGCCTGGAGCACGGCGGTGTCCTGGGGGTATGGCCACTCAGGCCCTGGACCTGCCTTCCCTGCACTGCGGTTGAGTGTAGGGAACTGGGGGGGGCTCTGCCGGGTGTCGGGCAGTTCTCGGGCGCTTGGGGCCTCGGGGCCCGCATGCTCGGCTCGTGCTGGGGGTGCCGGCCTGAGGGGGGGGTGGGCTGCTCATTGCCTCTGGCTCTCTGGACTCTTGCCCTTTGGCCGTGGGGGCTCCGTCTAGGGTCTCCCTCCTTCCTCCTCTGGGGTGTGCACTCGGTTGCCATCAGGTTGTGTGGCCTCAGGTCTTCTGAGCTCCTAGTGGGCTGTGGATGGCCTGGGTCCCCTGGGTCCTTTCCTATTTGCCTCTGGATCGCGGGGGGCATGGTTGCAGTTCTTACCCTCATTATTGAGTACATTCCATGACAGAGGCGCATACACACATTACTGCAAACAGCAAGATTGTGTGTATGTGTGTATATGTATATACATTTGTATAGACATGTGAATGTGTGTATGTATGTATGTATATCTTTGAGTATTTTTCTTTCCTTTATCCCTTTTGTTTCCCCCCCCCCCCCCCCCGTGTTTTTTTGTTTGTTTGTTTTGTTTTTTTTGTTTGCTTTTTTGCCCCCTCTTCTCTGTCCCTTTCCTTATTGCCTGTCAGGCCTGGCATAAATAACTAAATAAAAAATAAAAATACATTAACAAGAATAGCCTATAGAAAACTTATAGAGCTGTTCTTGTAAAAGCAAATATGTTTGGTACATCATTGCATTCGGATCATCGTTCTGATTGCGAAAACAATCAGACGTCTGCATGCAGAGCCACAGAGCCTTCCACGCTCACTTGCCTGCAAATCAGTTAGAGGGTCCAGCAGCACTGAAGGGTTGGCATGGAAATACAGTATAATCTCTGAAGCATGTTCTGGGTATGCCCTGGTGTCTCTTGTTTGAACAACCCCAGAAAAGCATCCTGAAGTACCTCCAGCGTTTTCTTTGAACACATTCATTTTTTTTTCTTCAATCTATCTTCAAAAGGATGGAGTGGAGAGGTTTACACGCCCTCTGTGACCCCAAGAGCTATGTGACCTGAAGCATTAGCTTCTTCTGGCTCCTTCCAAGATAAACTCTTCCTGGGAGTGAGGCTGTACAAGAATGATTCACAAGCCTTCATTTAAAGACAGTCTTTATGAATGGGAGGCAGAAGCTGGAGAAGAGGGGCCACTGATGCCTGTCACAGTGTTGGCAGCACTTTGCTGAGAAACAAATTTAAAATGATATGCAGCTGCATTATTCAAAGAGAGGCAGCTCATTTTATTATTGTTAGCTTTTATTTGGCAAATACTTTTAAACGTTGTTGCAGATTCAGACTTTTTAAAGTGCGTACAGCAACAGGCTGGGTAAGACCTTCACCAACACTGATGTGACTGACTTGCAAACAACCTTGATCAAGTTTTATGGGTTGATGAAGCCAGTCTTCTACCGTTTGAAGGAACAACACTGACTGTGATCCAGACACTGCACAGCCAGAAGATGACACATCATATTTGGGTCAAAGTTCACCAGCACTCGTTCGGGTTTTCGCTTTTTCTTGACCTTTTTTTTAAACAGCACCTTTTCATTGTGCAAATGGGAAGGGTTGGGTCCATTAAAGTGATCCAGGGAGCTAAAATCATTGTGAGCGTGGCCTAACGCTCTTACAGGAGCAGATTCCAGCAAGCAACACCGTGTGGAAAGTCTTCCCAGAGGGTTGAGGGCTGTCACGGAAGCAAGTTATTATATTACTTATGGTTTTGTAATGACACATGGGTGCAGCGTCTGGGTGTCCATTCACTGCTGGCCATGCAGGGTATCTTCTATATTCATGATGCACTTTGTTCACTCCTACAATGGCTTTCATTGACTTTTACAATTGCTTTTAAAATGTTATTAATCACGTACAAAGAACCCAGTTGACAGGTCCCTGCTTATATAGTAGGATTAATCCAGCAGTGAGTCTCTATAATCATCTGATCAGGGCCCTTTAATTCTCCCACGTTCTTATTTTAAGTCCAGCCGAGCTTGGGGGCGATACGGTTGTGTTAGCACTGAACGTCACAGCTCACAGTTCCAAATCCTCTGGCCGGCTGGAGCCTTTCTGTGTGAAGATTACACATTCACCCCGTGCTGCCACGGGTACTCCGACTTCCTCCCACAATCCAAAGACCTGCACAGGGTCAGGCTAATCTGCAGTTCTATCTTGGCCGTGGGTGTGACTGTCAGCATGAATGGTTGTCTGTCTGTGTGACCCTGTGATAGACTGGTGACCAGCCCAAGAAGAGTATGGATGAAGATTCTGCTGAAAATGCATGTCATGTGTCCTTCACATTTGGCTACAGCATCTGCTTTTCCATGAAGGAACATGTGCTTGAAAAGTTTTTCTTTGTTGTGTGGATTTTATCACTGTCAGAGTTTGTCTTCAAAGAATGCCATTCAAATAAACCATTATTATTACATCACTGTATAGAGTATAGTGTAGTTACAAAAGAGGAACACACATTTTCATACTTGTTTAAATTGCTTGCTTGATTGGTATTCTGCCATCAAGCATGCAAGTACTGTACGTCTTATTAAGTGCTGTTAAGCAGAGTCAGGCCTGATGCAAATATAGCTGTGAGGAATGAATTGTAAATATAGCAGGACTGCAGTGTATGTGGACAGTGATGAAGAAGTGAAGAAGTTTTGGTTCAGGCAGGCTACAAATCAAGCTCAGCCTGCAGCCTGGTGGATCATCTCATCTCTGCCCAGTTCCATCGCACAGCTGATGATTTAGTTGATACTCTCCTGCAGCTCTTTTAGCTGCTCCCTTAGTCACGATGAGTTGCCTGATGCAACCCCAAAGGGATTTTTGTCTCCTCTGGGGATTGAACAGATCCATTTAAGTGACTTTTGCCTGCGTTTAGTTCCTGCACGTGTGCAAGCTGTGTTGCAACCCACCTTGAGCTCAGCTCTGCATTAAATGGCATGTTTGACTTGGTAAATGCCATAACTGTCAGTGACCCCTGCTCCAGTCTGTGCTGGGTCTCACTGCTGCTGCGCTCCATGTATGTGTGGAAGAGTGGAGTGGTCCCAGAACAGAGGCATACTGCCAAATATGAACTTAGCACAAAAGGAAGGGAATTTGTGTTTGGTTGATTGTTTCTTTCCCCTTAAATGGAGGCACATTTGCAGGGAAAATGCTTTTGTGTGTTGAGCAGCAGAGTTGAGTATGTGGGCTGCCAAGAAGCATGGCTACAACAGAGAAATAATCAACCAAGGACAAGTTTATATTCTGCAGATGGAAATAATAATCTTCTTTTGCCCATAGTAGCCCTCCATGAAATGGTGCTAGCTATGTCTTTAACAAGTGTAATAATACAAATTTGTGTGTCTGTGTGTTTTTGTGATCCAGCTCCTGACCTGGGCATAGAAGTCCTCTGGTGCTGGCAGTTCCTGTAACACTGCAGCTCTCTGTTTGAAACAAAACACAACAAGCATTAATGTGTGCACATTATGCACAGAGGATTCACTGCAGGCACACATCTCAGCTCTCACAGAGAAACACAACCCAGAGCCTATGACACAGAAACTTCTCAGCACACACTTATACACAATCACCAGCCTGGGAGCAAGATGGCATTTCTCACAAACAGAAACACACACACTTACAGCGTCTCATCACACTAGCAAGTCACGGGAAAACCTCACAGTAAAAGTGCGATGGATAGCAGTTGACAGCCAGCAGGAGACCAGTTGTTTTTCTTTTTTTGGAGGGGGGGCTGGAGTGGGTTAATGGTGCACTGCAGAGCATCAGGGAAGGAAGAATGATGGAGTGAATCAGCATACGTGGAAGGCTGGTAAACTGGAAAGGAAGGTCATAGATTCAGTTTATTTCCACTGCTGACGCTGCTTTAAAGGATGCAGTAAATGCAGTCCAGGAGCGATTGCTCTTCCACCGCTCAGCTTTTCATGATCTGGATCTAATTCTGTGTGTTTTTCCTGCAATTCTAACAAATTATTTTAAAAAGAAACCATCAGTGTCCATTAAACTTCTTTGTCATTTTGTGCTGGTGCCACACTTGTGTGAGGTTTCATCGAGGAGCAGAAGTCTCCTGTTAGTGAAAAGATTGGCTGCTGTATTGAAGCTGACACATCAGTCTGCACATAAGCGTTAGCATCAGCAGTTATGAGGAGCCAGTACGCAAATGTTGAATTCATTCTTGGATCCTATTTAATATCAATAGAAGATGCCATAAACGCTCCTATTTAATTCACAGGAAATAAAGTGCACATATAAGCACTGTTTATGTGTTTAAAAGGCAGATCAACACTGTGGTTTACATATTACTAATAATGCCAGAAGAGATAACCGGAGCTCCAAAGAGCCTATTTTTCCTGCTTGTTCTTATCGTGTGTTGCTTAATAATGAAACAGAACACCTCGAGACTGGAGGATGAACAGTTACCAGCCCAAAATAGGTCCAGTGGTAATCTATTAATGCCACAGCATTGTTCATTTTTAAATCGAATTGTAATTTTTTTCCTTTGTTTGGCCTTTGCAGACTTTTAACCAAGAAGCATCGCAGCTGAGCCGGCAGTACAATACTTTTATTTCCCAGAGTAAACGCTGACCACATGAATAAGTGACTCCCAGGATTTGGTGTTAAAAATGTGTTCAGTCACAAACAAACAGCACCGAATTTGTGTCAGGAGCTGTTCAGACAATTAATTTCCCAAAGGTTTGTGCTGATCACAAGAAAATACACATTTTTCTGATTGGCTGAAGTGAAATGAACTGAGATACGTCAGCAGACCGAGCAACAAACGCATAAGACTTGATTACTATAATCTCAAAAGGAATACATTTACATAGACACCCAGCTTCATCTTTTACAGCCTGTGAGTTAGCAGTCAATAAAGGGTGTCTTTATATGGAAATGGGCTTCCGTTATGTTTAATTCAGTGTTCTTTGTGATATCTGGTGTTCCCTGTGGAGAAGTAAAGCAGTCTCTGCCTGCTTTGAAGGCGACCACCAGAGACTGAGTTGGTGTCATCAGTCAGGACTCACTGAAGCCATCTGGGTGGCCTGTGTTAGCCTATTAAAAACCCTTTATGCTGGGATTTTCAGCATTTTGGCAGGTGCATCTATCGTGCTTTCATTGGCCTGAGGGATGCAGCTGTATTGATTAGCTGACCTACTTCCTGTTTTTGAGCCAACAGGATAACCCAGAAAAGTTTGGGGCAGCGGCTGGCATGCTGGTGATGGTCATCAGCTGAGAGCAGACCCGCGATCATGATGAGATGAGATATTTATTAATGAGATAATGAGATGAGATGAGACAAAAGGTTGTGATTGCTATGAAACACCTTTCCAACACATTCTCATAACAGTCTCTGAACTGATATTTTATATTCATGGACACAAATGTTACTTTTTCATCTTCACATACATGAACAATCAGACGGTGGTTTGTGAAATTGTAATAAATGTGTTGACGTGTGATCAGGGACACAAATTGCTGTGCCTCCAGCATAGCTGCACAATTAATTGCATTTTTATCTCAATCATGTTTTTGGCATCCCACAATTAAAATGACAACATGATAAACCAGAACTGAAAATGTGCAGCAGAAACAAATCAAACACCCACCCACAAAATGACTGCCTGAACATGTGCCTGCATGAGCCAATCACAGCTGCACGCTGCACCCACGAAGTTTCTGGAATAAAAATCCAAAGCAAATGTCCCTCGAAGCGGATCATCATCTGTCGTTTAGAAATCCTTTGGATTAAAGGCAAGTGATGCTAATGAAGTACAACTCATGTACAAATAGTGCTGCAGTGTCTGTGTAGCAAAGCAACGCAACCAACACAGCAACACAGCTGCCTGAAAACACTGCAGACTGCAGTATGATGAATGCATGAAGGTCAAGAAAAACAAAGCGTGCTAACAGAAATTAGCCAACATCAACTCAGCAACATGGCAGCAGATCTATCATCACAAAGATGCACTGAAGTCACCAACCAATGCTTTACTCCCAGATGTGTGTCCAGGGCTTCAATGGTCAACATACTGAGCCGTGATAAACACTGAGGCACGAAGCCTTTCTGCACTGTGCTGCCGTGGACTCTTGTCTTTTGGCTGCAGTCTATAATGGCATATTCAGTGATCCAGGCTGAATGACTGGTGTGTGAATAAGCACTTCATTAACAGCAGCAAACTGTAAAAGTCAAAGCAGCACTCTGTTCATTTTGTGTTGACTCAAAGCTGCACTGAATTTGGAACCAGTTTTATTTAATGCAAAGAATCTGACACACGTATGAATGCAGCACAGCATGGATGTGAAAGCAGTGGTTCATGTTTATGTTTATGTGGCAGTGTCACTAAAATCAGTCAATACTAATGATAGATAAGTGTGATCGCAATACTGATAAAAACAACTGTGATAAACATTTTGGCCATAATCATAAGGCCCCGCCTCCAGCGTAAAGTTCCTCTCAGGCAGCAGGATGTGCTGGAGGTGAGAAGAGCCCAAGTTTAAATTTCTTTTAAGACTGTTTGAGTCCCACACAGAGTCAGTACTTATACGTTTAATCTGTTTACACTTTATTTCTGCTGTTTCACATTTTGTAAACACAACAGTATTTTTATTGCTTATCTACACGCTGACAGGCTGGTAGTGTTTCTTTGGCTTCTTCCTCCTGTGAGAGCATACCTAAAGGCCACATACAGGACCTTAAAATCCCATTTTACATCAGTGATTTGGCTTCTTAGTTTTGTGTGGAACAGGCTGAGACACATTGCTCCTGATACAGAACTGAACCACCAAGAAAATAACAACTATTCCAGCACCATGCCATCACTTTCCCCCTGAAAACTGCAATATATTCACAAATGTTTCATAGTTTCACTTCCTGTGTGTGTGTTTATGGAAGCAGAGCATCCATCTGGCTTATCCCATCCAGCACCAACCAAAAAATAATCCCGTCAGTGTGTTGGACCAAATGTTATGATTGAAAATGCTGCACAGTAGAAGCACTGTTAATAGATGAAGGGTTTCTTTTCGGTGACATAACTGAATTAACTTGGAAACAGTTACACAAAGTGTTGTGTTTGTATTGCAGCATCCCAAGCAGGCATGTGCGGTAAGTTAAGCGAAACAGCAGTGTGTTAGTGGATGGAGATGATTGTGAGTGGATTAATGTGCAGCTCATTGTTAAAAATAAACTGATAGGTTTGCTCGCACAAGGTTTTCCAATCTAACATGTTGGTCAGTGCTCATTATGCTGTAATAAGTATGAGGCAGGAACTTAAATTGAGCAAATAGAAGTGTATCAGAGGTAATCAATTCATCCTGTGTAAGAGTGGGACACAGAAAGGAAAGCCTGCTTCCTGCTGCTGCTGCTGCTGAGGTAAATAAATGTGCCGTCACTGTTTGATGAAAGGCTGTAATATTACAACCAGTTTAAGCCTGATTGGGGTTCATGTGTAATTTTATTTATTTTTATATTCAAATATCATTCAAGATGAAAAAGTCAGTAAATAAATCATTTAAAATATTGACAGCCTTCATTTTAATTATGGAAAATTGTGTTGTTTTCATGAACTAACAGTTTATATTATTTCATATCAATTTTTGGCTCTTTTTTGGATCTGATTAAACTCTGACCCATGAAATCCAGTGACCTACTTTTCCAGCTGAGCTAACAGAAGGACGCGCTTCATTTAGGAAATTGTTTATCTTCTTGTCTATTGATTGCACAGTAAAATAACATATGTATCAGTATGAGAAGGCATGTTAGGGATGTGTGAGGTCAGTCCAGTCATTTAAAATGACATATTTACGGTGTCCTGATATGTGTAGACACCTGGCAGTGAAACACACAGAGGTATCCTCTGTGGCAAACAGCAATTACGCTGCTTGCTGTTCAGTGTTTGCGACGGCTCTTCGGTGTGTACGGTCGGTAGAAGAAGTGTGGAGTTAAAAATGGGCACAAATATTTGCACAACACACATGGTGTTGGACATAATGTGGGGTACTGGAGATCAGGGAGAGATACATTTCAGAAAGACATGAAAGTAAGTGAACATAATAAATGTCAGATGACGCAGTGTGGAAACGTGCTCTGGGGTTTATCAGTCACATTAGATCTGCCTAATTAAGATGCTTTTGTAACAACAATTGTGGCACACTAGTGGTTACAGTAATGATGTGACGAGTATTGTGCCTTTAAAAAAGCAGCTTATTACATCATAACAATAATTACCTACTAACCCAGGTAACCCAGGTAGTGATCCCATTCTTTCAGTCACTACCTGAAGCTCGTGACCACAGGTGAAGGTAGGATTGACCAGTAAATCAGCATCTTCGTTTTTACGCTCAGCTCCCTCTTCAGCAGTGCAGCCACAGTCCCAATCAGGCTGTCAGTCCCCCACTCCCCTCTTCCCTCAGTCATAAACAAGCCTCTGTGATACTTACACTCCTCCAGTTCTTGCAGCAACTCATCCCTGACCCACAGTGGGCGCTCCACCCTTTTCCTGCTGAGGACCGTGGCCTCACTTAGAGGTGCTAATTCTCATCCCTGCTGTTGTACAGCAGTAAACCTTGGTTTTCTCTCATTGGTCGGTGGAGAGCTTTGTGGTCATATTAGTCACCTGCAACACTATTTATTTGACACAAATAGTGTTGCAGTCTCAGCCGTTTCCATTCCTGACCCAGTGTCATGTGATCCAGGTCACAGGTACCCTCAGCTCTGCTCATTTTGGCACAAAACACTGAAAACATTTTTCTTTCAAGCCAGACTTTCTCACTTATGTTCAGTCCAGTCCTCATACCTGACCATTGTCAAAGGAATGTTTTATATTTAACTGAATCATTCAAGCACCTAACCTAGCACCTAAAGGATGAACCAGTGTTGTGTCTATAAATAAGACTGAACTTGGCAAAGAATCATTTGTATTTGTAGGCACTTGGTTCATGTGTTTTTCCAACAGCAGCCTTTTGGAGAAACACATTACTTTCTCCTATTTCTTAGCTCTGTCTGTGAAAAAGGCCAGAGATATGGAGATGTCTCAGCATGGTGTGCAGTGTGCCAGACAAAAGAAGGACAAAGGATGAAGTGACAGGCCTAAAAACTGTCTACAGCAGTGACAAAAAAAAAAACAAGCCAGCAAAGACCTGACATAGTAGAGCGATGCCCTTCACTGAAGCCTCAGTGGAAAGGTGGCTGTCAAGAAGCCATTCTTAAGGAAGGGAAACAGGGAGGAAAAGCTGAGGTCTGCTGAATTATACCAGAACAGGACTGAAAATCAGTGGCAACGAGTCTTATGGAGTGCTGAATCTAAATTTGTCATCAGTATGTGTGGAAGAGGTCAGGAAAGAGGTACCACAGTGAGAGTCTGCAGCCATGTGTGAAACACGGCGGAGGCTCTGTCATGGTTTGGGCTGCATTTCAGCCAGCGGTCAGCCAATGATCCCAAACGCACTGCCAATGCAGTAAAAGCATACCTGGATAGAAAACCTACAGGTGAACACTGTCAGTCATGGATCGGCCTCCCCTCAGCATTCCTGAAGCAGTGTGGATCAACTGACGGAGAACAGAACAAAAGGCAGAAACATCCAAGGAGGAGCTTTGAATGTCCTGCAGGAAGCTCGGAGAACTCTTCCTGAAAAGCTCGTGTAAGAGAGTTCAGGCTTTGTTGAAATATTGACTTTCAAGCTCGTTAGAATTTAATGTTTCATTAAATCACTGCCTCACTTCTCATTTTCCCTGCAAAACATAAAGAAATAAGGAGCGTTAGAGACTTGGTCTAGTTTAAGTTCTCAGAAGTTAAGGCAGCAGCGTTCTGTAAGACTCTCTGTAAGCATTAGGCGCCAAATGATTTTAATAACCTGAAGTGAAAAGAAAGAAGAGGCATAAAAATGCAGCATTGGCTTTATTCTACAAGGTGATGTTTCCTAAGCTCTTTTTATACTTATTTGCTGTCTAATGAACAATGAGCCACCATATTTCTGCTGCATAATCACAAACCAGCATGCTTACAATGAGATACTTCAGCTCTGTGGATGGAGTGCTCTGAGGTAAGAATTGAAAATTATGTCCGTAAATTGGTTTAGCTCGGAGACAACAGTATTTTTGCAAGTCGAGGAATAACAGCTCCCTTATTTCCTCACACACACACACTCAAATACACACATTATTGCCATCCCCTCCCATCATGACCAACGGCCGTGCGAGTCCTTTAATATCTGCCTGAATAATACAGAGGCATTTCACAAACCAGGAGTCGTTCCTTGCCTCATTCCAGGCCTTGCTGCCTGGCACAGCCTGAGCAAGAGATATCAGGAATTTTTCTTTTTCTTCTGTCCCCTTAATATCGCTTTTCTCCCCTTTTCCTCCCTGCATTCCATTTCCTATATCTCACTCTTCTCCCCCGGCTGCTCTCCTCATTATATGGTGCACTTACTGCAGTTTATTGCTCCTCTCGGCTCTCGGGCTCGCTCTGTTCTTCTCTACAAAATGAGTGAATGAAAATGTGTTCATGTGAACATGCTCACCATCTCTCTGATTGCTCCAATTAGTCAGCCTCTCTGTCTCAGCTAAGGCATATTTAACCATTCTTATTATATTTTCCCCAAAGTTATGGTAGTTGTTTCGTCATCTGCTGACATTAGTGATCTTCATTTCATTGGGAAGTTTTCATCATCTGTGTCACATGTTTCTTCACTCTTAAAGCTCCTCGCGGACTGAAAATGCCAGGATGCAGAACTGGAATTAGAGGAGAAAACAGGAGCAGAGAGGTTGGAGAGCTGAAAAGGAGAAAGATGACAAAGTGAGGGAGGCAGACTGCATCAGGAAGCCTGCTGGTTCAAAGCAATAAGTGATGTTTGGAAAAAAGCCAGTCTGGGAGAGGGTGACAGTTATGGATCGTGTGTGTGTGTGTTTGTGTGTGTGCAGTCACAGAGGCGTGTTTGTGTGTGCTAGTGTGTTTCTCAATAAATACACAACAGAGATGCTGTATATTTTTTACTTCGATGTAAACTTCAACTTCAATACTGTGTAAGTGATGTGACTGAACAAGAAGACCAAGAACAAGAAAACCCTGCGGCTGGAAACCCTGGAAACCCGTCCAGGATTCACCAAACTTCCTGCCTAAACCTGGGAGAGGCTCCAGCTGCACCTGTGAGCCACATAACCCTGGATAACCCTGGATAACCCTGGATAAGCCTGGATAAGCCTGGATAACCCTGGATAAGCAGTTAAGAAAATCAAGGCATAGACTTCACTTAAACCTTCTGACCTCTGGAGCAATATGGAGGCATAATACACCTCACGCATCCCTTATGCATCCATAGGTTTTTGCATTTTTCTTTTACAATATTTTACAATTACAATTTTATATTTTATTTTATTTTATGTTTCATTTTGCAATGCAGATGTTCAGTTTTAATTCAAGGTTACCAAGTATTGCACACATTGTTTAGCCATCACAGCCATTTTCATGCACAGTTCTGTGTGGCTCCAAAGTAACCAGGCAAACTGGCTATCATTTTACTGTATATATAGAAGGATTGTTTTCATACTTGGATGAAAATCCTTTGCAGTCAGTAACTTCCAGAAGTCTAGAAGCCAATGACACCATCAGTCATTAGTAGTTTGTGGGTCTTTCTGTGTTCAGTTTTGTCTTCAGTAACTGAAAAACAGACTGTACTGGGTTGAGATCATGTGACTAACGTGGCCATTGAAGAATATCCCAGTTTTTACCTTGAGAAACTCTTGGGTTGCTATTGCATTAAGCTTTGGGTCATTATACATTTGCACTGTGAGGTGCTGTTCAATCAGTTTTGCGGTGTTGGCTGAATATGAGCAGAGAGTATAGTATAGTATAATCACAGTTCCCCTGGCAGCCATGCTGGTCCATGCTGGTCCATGCTGGTACCTGCTGATACCTGCTGGTACTTGCTGGTACCTCCTGGTACATGCTGGTCCATACTTGTCCATGCTGGTACGTGCTGTCCATGCTGGTTCATGCTGGTCCATGTTCTTGGCTCCTGTTCTTGAGTGCAGCCAGTGATTTTCACCTTGTTGTAAACCATGTCTTGATGTTAGTGATACACTCACCTGAGAGTGTTCCTGACTTCTGTGTTGTGAAGGGGTGGAACTCATTCTGTCACCATTTTAGTTGCTTTCAGTGGTTTTCAGGCCTTTGGTGTTGCCAGTGGTGCATTCAGTCTTCTAAGAATGTTCTAGATTGCTGATTTGGGCACTCCAGAGGTTTTTACTATCCCTGTGATGGGTTTATTTTGTTTTTTTCATGCCTGCACCCACATCGATTGGACCTCATATTTAGAGTTCCAGAAAAAGCTACAAAATGCCGGTTCAACAGTCAGACTCAACTCTAGTTCTTTTATCTATGTCATAATGTATACATAGTAATATCAGGACGGTGTGTAATTTCCTGCTTTTGTGCATCCTGTTGCAGACGTTTTTAAAATGTATCTAATATATATATATATTGAAAGTTTGTGTGGTGTCTGTAGAAGTGCTATTTGGTATGGAAAATCAATTTCAGTGCCTCGGCATGCATTTGTACAAGCCTGGGGGAGAAACTGGGAAGGAGGGGGGTTAATTAAAGAAAGTGACTGGAATAAGGGAATATGTAACAGATTGTAATGAAGGCAATAGGAAGGAACGATGGAGTGTGTGTGTGTGTGTGTGTGTGTGTGTGTGTGTGTGTGTGTGTGTGTGTGTGTGTGTGTGTGTGTGTGTGCGTGTGTGTGTGTGTGTGACATATTTAGCAAGCTCAGTGGCTTGAAGATGATACATTGACTAGTACTGCATATGTCTCCTTAAGTTGTAGTACAACCAGTCAGCATCTCAGTGGGCTCACTTCTTGGCCCATAAATCATTCACATACTGAGACTGATGTACACACACACCTACACACACACACATAAACAGCATCCAGAAGCACATACACAACACTGCTGTGACCTTTGATCCACACCAGTGACCCTACCTTTGTGAGTTATATCTACTCACACTATCCAGTGACAGACGAGTGACCTTCAAGTGAAAAGTTATTGATCATTGTCATCATATAATCTGTCGTTTCAGAAAATGTGGTGTTCACCTAGACTGTATATTAAAAAGTGTAGCAAATGGACCTCACACCTGCATTCTTTCTAATGGCCACCAGGGAGCATATGATTATGACTACTCATTTTGTATTAGAAGGCACTTTTTTCTTTTTTTTGGGGGGGGGGGGGGGGGGGGGGGTGTCCTTGCTGATTTGTTTCATTATCTTAACTTTCATTTTTAACTCACTGCTTAAATTTAGGCAGCAGGTTAGGTTTAGGTTTAGATGGTGACTTTGGTTAAAATCTTTGCCTTCAAAACATGAACCCTAGATGCTGAAAAATTCTGTTTACCATGTGTATATGAATTTATTCTTCTTGGTTACACGAGGTCCTTTACATTTACTTTACACGAGAGACCCGTCTCATTGTTTCCTTACAGCGGTGCATCGAGGCACAGAACCAAGTGGCAAAACATGGCTTTGACAAAATGGCAGAATATGGCATCATAAGAAGGACATCACCATTGCTACATTTAGTTTTTTATAGACATCCCACACTTTTAACGGTCCTTTCTAATGGTAGGTGTTTAAATAGCCACAGCAGGGAAGCTCTGGTAGAAACAAGGAGTTCCAGTAACTCAGGGCAGTGATTCAGTGGAAGAAGACTCTGTGCTGTGGAACACGTCAGAATGGCCTTCTGTGAAAATGCAGTGTATGGCAATGCAGGTAACATCCTTACATTTGTTGAGCAGTGATTCAGTTTTGCACACACCTCCACCATAGATCTGAAACCAAGAAATCATCATATGATTGAAGTTTAAATTCAGATGGTTAAACAAAATAACCACAATTTCAGATCATTGGGAAATGCTGTTGCCCTTTAGTGTTACCCTGATACATTTTCAGTAATTCCAGCAATATTGGTTGCTTTACACTGTGCTGTACAAGCCACTTTGCAACCCCACCGTGCCCCAGCTCCTCCTACTCTGACCCACATCTGGTGTCACTGATGCCAGTTTCTTCTGTGCTATGGTCGTGCTGTAGGTTTTCTTCCCATCTTTTTATTATATAGTGGCTTGCAAAAGTATTCGTACCCCTTGAACTTTTCTATATTTTGTCACATTACAACCACAAACATAAATATATTTCACTAGAATTTAATGTGAAACACTGACACAAAGTGGTTACAATTGTGAAGTGGAAAGAAAATTATACATGATTCAAAACTTTTTACAAATAAAAAACTGAAAAGTGCGGTGTGCAAAAGTATTGAGCCCCCTTTTCTCTGAGTGCAACCAATTGATTCAGAAGTTGCCTGATGACTGCTAGTGACTAAAAAGAGTCCACCTGTGTGTAATCTAATCTCAGTACAAATACAGCTGCTCCGTGACGGCCTCAGAGGTTGGTTAAGAGAATATTGGGGAGTAAACAGCATCATGAAGTCCAAAGAACACAGCAGACAGGTCAGGAAGAAGGTTGTGGAGAAGTTTAAAGCAGGCTTAGGCTATAAAAAGATTTCCCAAGCTTTGAACATCTCATGGAGCCCTGTTCAATCCATTATCCAGAAATGGAAAGAGTACAGCACAACTGTAAACCTACCAAGACAAGGCCGTCCACCTAAACCTACAGGCCGAACAAGGAGAGCACTGATCAGAGATGCAGCCAAGAGGCCCATGGTGACTGTGGACCAAATGCAGAGATCCACAGCTCAGGTGGGGGAATCTGTCCACAGGACAACTATTAGTCATGCACTGCACAAATGTGGTCTTTATGGAAGAGTGGCAAGAAGAAAGCCATTGTTAAAGAAAACCATAAAAAGTCCCATTTGCAGTTTGCCAGAAGCCATGTTGGGGACACAGCAAACATGTGGAACAAGGTGCTTTGGTCAGAGGAGACCAAAATTGAACTTTTAGGCCAAAATGCAAAACGCTATGTGTGGCAGAGAATTAACACTGCACATCACTCTGAACACACCATCCCCACTGTCAAATATGGTGGTGGCAGCATCATGCTCTGGGGCTGCTTCTCTTCAGCAGGGACAGAGAAGTTGGTCAGAGTTGATGGGAAGATGGATGGAGCCAAATACAGGACAACCTTGGAAGAAATCCTGTTGGAGTCTGCAAAAGACTTGAGACTGGGGCGGAGGTTCACCTTCCAGCAGGACAACAACCCTAAACATAAAGCAGGGCTACAATGGAACGGTTTCAAACCAAACATATTCATGTGTTAGAACGGCCCAGTCAAAGTCCAGACCTAAACCCAATCCAGAATTTGTGGAAAGATCTGAAAACTGCTGTTGACAAACGCTCTCCATCTAATCTGACTGAGCTTGAGCTGTTTTGCAGAGAAGAATGGGAAAAAATTTCAGTCACTAGATGTTCAAAGCTGGTGGAGACAAACCCTAAAAGACCTGCAGCTGTAACTGCAGCAAAAGGTGGTTCCACAAAGTATTGACTCAGGGGGGCTCAATACTTTTGCACACCGCACTTTTCAGTTTTTTATTTGTAAAAAATGTTTTGAATCATGTATAATTTTCTTTCCACTTCACAATTGTAACCACTTTGTGTTGGTCTTTCACATTAAATTCTAGTGAAATATATTTATGTTTGTGGTTGTAATGTGACAAAATATGGGGTTCAAGGGGTATGAATACTTTTGCAAGCCACTGTATGTGCATGGAGGAGCAGGCAGCTCCCAGACCGGTGCCAGACCATCATATATAAATGGTTTTTCAAAACATGGTTTCCAACAATTCAATTTTATTTATATAGCGCCAAATCACAACAAACAGTCGCCTCAAGGCGCTTTGTACTGTGGGTAAAGACCCTACAATAATACAGAGAAAACCCAACAGTCAAAACGACCCCCTATGAGCAGCACTTGGTGACAGTGGGAAGGAAAAACTCCCTTTAACAGGAAGAAACCTCCATCAGAACCAGGCTCAGGGAGGGGGGGTCATGTGTGGGTAGGGGGTGAGTGGAGGGAGAATAAATTTCAGTTCTACTAAACTCTGTTTAACTGAAGCAGGAAAATGCCATGAATACAGCAGGTGTTATTTGGTGACTAAATAAGAGTGAGCCAGCACGTATAACACAGGGACCCTGCAACCAAAGCATCTAAACACAGTCAGAATTAGTTCCTCTTCACACCCGTGTGTCCTTTCCTGACTGTGACGTGTCAGAATGTCTTCTGTGGAAAAGAAACACAAAACAATCCTAAACAAAGTAAAAACCTCTGCAGCATCAGCTCCTCCACCACCACAGGCAAAGCATGGGCACGAAGCTCTCAGCACACTAACCTGTGATATGATGTTGCTCATCAGCCAACACACTGATGAATGAGACCCTGATGGATAAGCATGAATGAAGCAGTTGATCTGTCTGAGTGCATTAATCCTTTACAATTATAAATAGTCAATGTCAAAAAATGAAGCTAAAAATAAGAGAAATGAAGGTTACTGAATCCTCGTGAATCTTTTCCTTATATGAAATACTTCAACAGAATTGTAAAAGAGGGAAAAATGTTTCCAGTACAACCACAACTTACAACTTGTAGTACCACAGATACTAGATACTGCCTGCATTGTTGTATTGTCCTTGATCTCTGTCACACGCAAGTATACACTCATGGAGAAAATTACTACTGGCAGAGTATCTGCACAGTTAAGAGACCTCGAGTCTTCTGCTTGTTATGAAGTTTGCTGCAAGTACACAGAACGGGACTCTCCGCAGGTCGCTGCCTGTAATGATGGTCCACAGGGCGAAGGCTGTGCACTCTGCTAATGGCTTTCTGCAAGAGTCTGTATGATGTGCATGTGTAATCGCATGTTGTGTGTAATAGTGTATGGACATGTCCATGCACTGAGTTCATTTATCCATGTCTTTGATATACTGATAAGTATGCATGCAACGTAGTATTTGTGATAGTGTGTGTGTGTGTGTGTGTGTGTGTGTGTGTGTGTGTGTGTAGATTTATAGGCATGCCTCCATGCTCTCCAATGATGTGGGACTGAGCCATGAATCAGCTCAGCCTGTAATGAATTCTGATGGCCCACAAGAGAGGAAAGTGAGGAAGAGGGGGGAAGATGAAGAGGAGAAGGAGGAGTAGGAGGGGGAGGAGGATAGACGAGGTAAAAGAAAGGATAAAATATATGGAAATGACAGGATACATGAATAGTGGAGGAATGGAAAATACCCCAGTGTTAGCTCACCCTTCTTCAAAATGCTTTGTTAGGTTTGGTGCAAATATCTAACCAGCCAATCACATGGCATGTATACATGTATATATGTACACATGCCTAAAGCTCAAACTGAGCATGCTCAAGTTAAATCACCTTCTTTCTCCTCATCCTGACGCTCTGAACGTGGCCTGGCTGTTTGTTGGGGCTGGTCTGTTTCAGAAACTGATGATCTACCGTGATTTTCCAACACAACCATCTCGAGGTTTTACAGTCTGAGAAAGATTAAATGTGACCAGTAGTTAAAAAAATGCCTTGCTGATGTCAGAGGTCAGAGGAGAACGGCTAGATTGCTTCATGCTGATAGGAAGGCAACAGTGACTCAAATAACCAGTCATTACAACCAAAGCATGCAGAAGAGCATCTCTGACTGTATAAAACACTGGACCTTGAAGCAGATGGTCTACAGCAGCAGAAGACCACCCTGGGTACCGCTCCTATAGCTAGGAATTCAGGCTATGTTTTGCACGGGCTCATCATAACTGGACAATAGAAGATTGGAAAAATGTTGTCTGGTCTGATGAGTGGATTTCTGCTGTGACATTCAGATAACAGAGTCAGAATTTGGTATGAACAAGATGAGAGCATGGCTTCATTCTGCCGTGCATCAACAGTTCAGGCTGACAGTGGTGGTGTAATGGTGTGGCAGATATTTTCTTGGCACATGTTGGGCCCTTTAGTCCCAGCTGAGCATTGTTTAAACATCACAGCCTGTCTGCCTGCTGTTGCTCACCATCTCCGTCTCTTTATGACCACTGTGTGCTCTTCTGATGGCTGCTCCCAGCAGCATGACACGCCATTGCACAAATCTCAAATCATCTCAAACTGTTTTTCTGAACATGACAGTGAGTTCAAATGACCTCCACAGTCCCAGAGACCACCTTTGGGATGCGGTGGAATGGGAGCATCGTGGTCCTGGGTCGTTTGCCCTGTTGTCACGCTTGGATGTGAGTCTGTGTTCCAGTTTTGGTCTTTTCCTGCTTTATTTTGACAGTTTCCTGCTCCTCGTGTGTTGTGTTCAGTTTTGTGTCCCCTGTGTCGTTAGTGTCATTCAGTCCATCTGCCCTTGCCAGCTGTCTCCTCTGTCTCGTTTCCTTGTGTGTGATTATGTTGTTTGTGTTTTCGCCTATCCGTTGTGGTTGTTAGTGCCTCTGCAGGCTGCGTGCTGTCCTGCCTGGTCCTTTTTCTTTATCAAGCCTTTTGTATTTTTGGCTTTTGCTCCTGCCTTGATTTTAGGATTTGTGTATTACTGTAAACTCAAATAACTTCAGTATTAAACAACACCTGCAGTTAAAGTTGTTGTCTCTGCCTGCCACACAGCCAACACATAACGGGGGGATTTGCATCGTGGATGTGCGGGCAGTGAATCTGCAGCACCTGCATGATGCTATCATGTCAATATGGACCAAAATCAAATCTGAGGAATGTTTCCAGCTCATTGTTGAATTAATGCCACAAAGAATTAAGGCAGTCAGACAAAAGGGAGTCCAATGTGATACCAGGACGGTGTACCTAATAAAGTGGCTGGTGAGTGTAAAAAATTTGTTATACAGCCAAATACCAGACGATAAACTACATGCAGTGGTAAACAGTTAACGAAAGCCTTTTTATTACTCATTTAAATTTGTCAAAAAGACTTCCTGACTCGTAGTAAAGTGCTGTAATGCACAGAACCTGCACCCTAAATGACATCATTGTTAATGCCATTATGATTTTCCTTATTGTCTGTCATATATACTGTTACTGTTACAGCTCATAAAAACAATAGACTGTTTCTCTCCTCGTGGCTCTGTGTGATGTCAGACAGAGTGGATAACCATCATGTGGTCATCTCAGGCCCACAGCGCTGGCTGTGAGTAGAATGGCTCCTCCCACCTTCTGTTTCCACCTTGCACTTGCACCGTGCAGCCAATTAGAAGCAAGCTAAAGGAGGGGGAACAGAGCTAAAACAGCATGCACAGTGAGATTTACAGGATGAGGATTATTTTGAACTGTAAATTATGCTAAGCTACTCTGATAGATTCCAAAATTAAAACATACAGGAATAAACATAATAGGCCCATTTAATGAGCCTAGTTAATGCTGTTTGGTACATCATATTGTACCACAGAGAATGTCTTGTACTGTAGCAGCATGGTTATAAAAATAAACAGCACATTTTTAATCTCCTGCTCTTAATAACCTTCTGTACTCTTTCAGTTTCAATCAAAACTCCTATCTCAAACTTTGCTCCTTCTTCTTTAGAGCTCAGGTCGTGCCCTACACACGTTCTTCACAAAGCAAGCAAACAGGCAATTATTGAATTGTTCTGTCAATCAACTTCTACTATTCTGTATTATTTTGTATTGATCTAAGCACACAATTACAAGTCCATTCTGCCTCTTGGCAGAACATGAAAGCCAAAATCAGACAAAACATCTATTTTCACATCACAGAGCAGATACTGTACCATATACAGCAAATCATTACTAATTAAAGTAAAACCCAACACTGATCTCATAACATGCTATACAACTCTGTTTGCTAAAAGTAATAGCAAAATTAATCATGTCATCATATATGTGTGTGTGTGTGTGTGTGTGTGTGTGTTTTGTATTACTGCTAAAAGTGCATTTCAAATAAGAAGAAGCTGACTGACTGAGTGAGTCATGCAAAACAAATAAGCAAAAGAACCACAGAACATTATTTCATTATTCATTTCCCTCAAAGAAATAAAATACAGTAATTTCACGTTGGAAAGGGAATCCAGTTTCTACAGCACAATTTAGCTTATTAAAGTTCTCATAATTAGCACTGGCTACAAACGTAGGCAGAGCACAGCACAGCTAATTACATTTGTTGCAGCACTCAGTGGAACGAGCATGAAGGGATGCACGGCCAGCATGAGAGCAGTATGTTCTATAAGAGATGCACTGAAAGAGAAAAATGAACATGGAACCCCCGGGTGCCATAAGCAGCTATAATCAATACACAGAGGAGCAGCCGTGCTTGTTCTGCCCTCAGAGCTGGAGGCTCATAGCTCCCGAGGATGCACACTGTACTCCACTTTGTGGGTATGCTGACCTAAAGTGATGTTGATTGATTATTGTGTAGACTGCCAACCACTCCCCTTCTCACCCCCACCCCCCTGTCTGCCCCCCTCTACAGGCACTGCTTTCCTGCACACCCTCTTTGCACATTTCTTCATCTTTCTTTTCCCTCATCTATAAAATGTGTTTTTGTTGCAGGGAGACTGTTGATAGTGGTCATTATTTACACACACACACACACACACACACACACACACACACACACACACACACACACACACACACACACACACACACACACACACACACGCAGGCACAGAAAAGAAATGAGCATATTTTCGAGGGTATGTGAACCTGCAGCTCGTAGTCTGATCACACCTGCTGCCGTTCATATGGAGGGTTTAAAACATTTAAGCGTATGTGGTTTAACACATACACGATGTGGCGTCTGCTGTCACGGCTGCAGATGTTTCAAATCTCCGGGTCTGGTGCATCCCACAGCCTCTAAGGCAGCAGAATACTGATTGATAATCAATCATGTATTAGCAGCCTTCGCACAGGCACTGAAAAACATCCATCTCTCCAGCACTGCAATGTGCTAAATGCACAATGTGCTCCAGCATCTTTTTCACAAGCAGCCGCTTTGACATTTTTGCTCTCATCCCTCCGGAGAGTGTTTGTGTAGGATGCAATTTGTTTTTCCAACAACAGCTTAATTTGCATCCAGGTTTTGACACATTTACTGCCACCACAGCTGTTCACGTCACACTTTTCATGCATTGCTTTCTCTTTCTTTTTAATTAAACCTATTAACTGCCCATTCCAATGGCAAAAAGACATTTTATAAAACAGAAGTAGTAAACAATCCTAATGTAGCAAACAAGGTTTTTTTTTTAATCAGAGATCATTTTTCATATTATTTATATCTAGATTTTCATCAACAAGGTTGATTTACAGCAATTTAAAAAAATTGTTTTGAATTAAAATATTTATTTATCAGTTTTTTAATCAGGTAACTTCTTTGCAGAGGCCAAGTTTATTTGCAGAGTTTTTTTAATAGGGCTCAAATTTGGTGACTCTTCACCCCAAAATGAAAATGCAGCAGGCAGCCTGGCAGAGCAGGGACCTGTGTGTCCACATGTATGGAAGCCTGAGCAGCTCCAGAAGGGGAACGGCATGGTTGCAGTCAGATATAAAATAAGGGTGGAGTTACAAAAAACTGCCCAGAACTTATTAACTTATTGTTTGGGTAAAAGATTTTTAATGGCTCAGAATTAAACCGACACTTAATATTAAATATCTTTTTTTAAAGGTGAATAAATAGATTACCTGGCAGCAGATAACTGTGGACTTTTTTTTTATTACAATTTAGTTTTTTCCTGTTTTTGCTTCTTTAGCCACATGTGGCTAAAAACAGTTACCAAAAATCTTTTTCCTTGTGATGTTTGTGTGTCCAGATGTCTGTGTGTACACGGTAACACCCAGCTTGCTTGACTGCTAACTGATAAAACTTAACAGGCTTTGTGACTGAAGTATTGTGTTGGTAGTGTGTGGCTGCCATGCAGAGAGTTGCAGACTCACGTCTACGTGCTGCAGATGGGTACTGTCACCAGGGGGCGGTATAATAAATATGTGGAACTCTTGTTTGTGTTGGTGCTGTTGTGGGTCCTTTAGCTTAGCTCCTGTACAAGGAACTTTTTTTGAATTTGTGTTGAACTTTGCTGTCACTGTCTTTCCTGTTCAAGTCAGCTTTTTGTAAGCAGTGCATGCAGTACCATCACTGCCACTGGGCTCCCTGCTGTTGGCTCTTTGGAGAACTGCATACATCTCTAAATCATTCCTAAAGCCCTCTCTCTGTGTACGTTTACTGACACCAACACAGGACCATGAATCCTGCATGACTTGCTCCTGGCTGGCTCTACGTGCCTGATAGTAGATCCTGCCTCCAGGTTCGAACCATATGCTTACACTGCTCTCACTGCAGAGACCATTCAGTAAACTTTTATGCATCCCAACACTGCAAATTACCAGCACTGTAACCTCTGCATCTCCACGTTTCTGGCACCATCTCTTTTCCTTTTCTTTCTTTGCTGTCATGCATCAACTATGATTAAAACACAAGTCATTTCTTCCAAAGTCTGAATCCTTTCAGCATTATGTTAACTAAATTTGACAAGTGCCCATTGATCTAGGTCATTCCAGGCCTCATGCATGTTTGATTTTAAGACAGGGGGGGAATATGTGCCGGTTTACTGTTTGGAGTCTCAGTTAAGTTACTGCATTTTTACCAACTCCAGAATAACCTGTCAACTAGTTGCTGTTGCTTTGAAAGCAGGCCTAAGGCTGTGAAAAACCGAATTCTTTCTACTCGTCTTTACACAACTCTACCTCCAATCAATACAAAGAAGATAATCTTGTCCTCTGAAACACAACATGGAGCAAGTTTTAACGACGCCGATGGGAAAGTGGGTCACAGTAGCAGCAAAGAGCAGGACTGTGAAGAAAATATCAGCACCAGAACACAGTGAAGATTGGAGAAAAGATAACAAGCAACCTTTATCATCATTAATCAAATCACTAATCAGACTCAGCCAAAAATAGCTCCAGAGTATTTCCTTTCTTAAAGGAGCCTGAATGTGCAAAGAGACAGGTTTGCGTTGGTAACAGGCAACTTTACATTATTCTAATCACAAATAAATGCTCATAACTCAGTGATTTTGCTGCGTCCATGAGTGTCACATCATAACTTGTGTCCCAAACACGTGCCAGCAAGAAAATAAAGATTCAAATAATATCTGTGCAGGTTTTGTTGAAAGGATTCCTTTAAATAAAGAAACGCCGCTGAAGGCTGTGACGGCGGCGCTGCCTCCACAGCTTTGTGGGTCTGATGTTTGGCCGCCTGCGGTCCTCACGCTGCTTCACTTTCTTCGTGCATCCAAAGCTGGGAAGTGTCAACAGCTTGAGCCTGTATATACAAATGCAGCCAAGGCCAACAGCATGACTAATGGCTGGCATTAAGACTCTGTAGGATAACAGGTATGATTCACATGCAGACTTTCTGTGCACTCTTCAGCATTCATTACATTTTAATCCAGACTCGCTCTGATGACATTAAAAAACATTGCTTCTTCATGCAGGAAGAATTTTAGCAGCTGATTTCAGAAAACAAACAAACTCTTTGTGCCAAATTCAACATTCAAACGTTCCACCTGTGCTTGCTCAACATTTCATTATAAAAGAAGATGCTCTTTGCTCTGAGAAGGCTCCTCCACTTTTCAGGCTTCAGGCATTTCATCAGATTTTTGAACCTGGCTTCAGCCATAAGAGCACTTGTGAGGTTGCTGCAGGGTGATGAGAGCTGAAGTTGGGCTGATTGAGGTTATGTCTCAGGCCCTACACCAGACTAAAAAATAAACCCTGTTTTTCAGCACTTTATGATGACACTTGGATTTCTTCTGTTGGAAGAAGTTTGTAACACACTGTTTCCACAGGAATCTTATGGTCAGCCTGGTGTTTTTGGCCCAACAATAAATGAACTTGCTCAGGCCTCAACCTGCTGTTTCATTTCCTGGATTATTGTAATGCTTTAATGCACTTACAGTAGTCATTATGAGGGCTCATTGTCTACGTAAAATATCACACACTTTTGGTTTATTGAAGACTTGAGTGACGTTATGAAACACTGATCCTTCATGGAGGATTCTTTATAGGCTCGTTTTGGTTGGGCGTTGGAATGATGATGAAAAAAGTTGAAAATTGAGAGAGCTCTTTACATTTAAAGGGGAGCTGTTATACTGTATAGCTCCATATTTGATATTGTGGGAGCCCATGACAGTTCTTCAGTCCAGTGCAGGTCCTCAGGTCGTCCACTGTGTGAAAACAAACCATTTCAGCTTCTCTCCCTTTCAGGCCATCCTCCTATTAAACCAGCTTTCTTCTGATTGGCTTCTCCCCACAAACAAAAGGCTTGAACCACAGTGGGTGGTTGGGGCTGCTGTCCTCGGCTAACATAGGATATAATCATACTCTTTAGAGTCAGCATCATAAAAACAAGGAAACGAGGCTGCTTGATGGAAACTTTGGCCACGCTTAATGTGAACATTCAGCACTGTAGCAGTATTTATATGACAGAAAATATTAAAGCATAATAGGGTCACTTTAACAAAGAAAATGGTGTCTTTGTTTAAAGCATTCATTTAATTAAGCTGCCATAAAAAGCTGAATACCAGCACGAGACTGTGGAACATTAATGTGATGCTTAAAGAAATGTCAGTAACACACTGCTGCTGAGGCTGGGAGAGAACAGTGCTGTGAGCTGGACCGCTCCTGGTACTTTATTACACAGCAGTCAGACTGCAGGGATGTGTCCAAAGCTTCTGTGCTCTCTGTGTGTGCGCTGCAGCCCCATCAGTATATTAGGAAATATTCACAGGGACAGTTGTGGTAAAGGCATGCAATGCCATGAATATTGCATATCTTACATACAGTTGAAGGTGTTACAGTCCACAAACACACTTCCATGTTCAGTACGTGATTAATAAGGCATCGCTTCACAGAAGAGGATTTTACAGAATCCTCATTTTTTATGTTAATGAATCTGTAACATTTTCATTTAAATTTCATAGAGCATATACTGAAAGTAATCATTATGAGATATTTGATATTTATTTACATTTAAATCTCTGATCTGAATTTTTCCTAAATTAGTATGAAAATGAGCCCGCTGTTCTTCAACCTGCTTCGAGTAGGAGAGAGGAGGACAGAGCTGTGGTGTGTAGGTCAGGTGGACCTGCATGTTAGCGTGCTGCAGGACAGCGTTACATCTCTCAGCTCTTACATGGACAACTTGAGCAGAGCTGAACACAGTGTTCAGTCTCATTGAACTATTGTAAAATTCAATCTGGGCTTAAAAACTGCATTCTCCTCTCCCTCTGCAATTTCAGCTCAGGTGCCCTCAAGCAAGATGTTTGACTGAGAACAACCAAGAGTCTGTGTGTGTGTGTGTGTGTGTGTGTGTGTGTGTGTGTGTGTGTGTGTGTGTGTGTGTGTGTGTGTGTGTGTGTGTGTGTGTGTGTGTGTCAGTAAACAGGTCAGCTGTTGAATTGTGTGTTTTAATTTTCTGATGCAGCAGACACACACTATCAGGTGTGACACCTGATGATTAACCTGACACACCAGATGGTTTATTACACAGAACCTTCTGGGAAATCGTCCTTGGACAAACAGTCTTCTCACTGTCTACCATGGGCTAACACCAACCAATTAGGACATGGAGAGACAACACGAGCTGCGGTCGAGCATATTAGACTATTGCTAGATGATCCTTTTTGCATGCATGCTCAGGTAGGCCCTCACAGGCACTTCAAATGCTCGACTGGATGAACTGAATATCTGTTTCTATTTTTAAAATGCACCATAGCTGCAGCCAAACGCACGTACTGCAGCTTGAAGCCTAACAAGGCTGATTATCTCATGACTGTGGACTCGAGAAATGATCTAGGATAACCTGATGATGTTGGTGATGATAATTGTGTTTAATGTGACAGGTGTGCAAAGACAGGCAGCAAACACTGGACTTAAAGGCAAAACACATGATGAATGAGTACAGGTGCAACTGTGGCCGTCACACCTGAACAAAATGATTCCTGTATTTCTTTTTATTTGAGTTATATTGTACTAAACAATGGTGTCATTGTAAAAGAGACATACAGTATTATTCACTTTTGTTTAATTCAACATTGTGTCTTTCTTTGCAGCAGCAGGTAGCTCTCATGGTAGCAGCTTAGCTTTGACTGAAGAGTTCAGCAACTTTAAAGTGTGCAGTTGCATAATCAACATCATAAGCAACTATAGTGGGAAATATAACAGTCATAACTTCCTGCCAGGATTGCCTGATAAAAAACAGTCAACTACACAGCTGAAGGGCAGCTCTGGAGGGAATTTTTGCTCTAATGTCTTTATTGTGATTTTATTTTCTGCATTTCAGCTCAGCTGGAACATTTCAACTTTGGTCATAATGATAATCATGCACGGATGGTTTTTATGGCTAGGAATTATTATATACTGTGGAATGCACCTCATTGCAGTCATACTGTCCGTACATGGATTTGTCCCTTCTTTTTCTCTCTGTTGCACACACATATACAGACACTAATACTCCTTCCTTTCCTTCATTTTAATTTCATAAATCCATAGAGTTGCTGTTTTTACAAACACAAACTGCATGTCCTCTCATTGCAGCTGAATATGCACTCCTCTGTCTAATGCTCTTCCACTCCTTTCATCCTTTATGGCACCGTCACCTGCAGCTCTGTCTTTGTTTCCTTATTCTGCTTGTTCTCTCCATTTATTCTCTGTGGCCTCGCTCCTGCCTCTTCCTTTGGGCTCATCCACACACCCGCATGCTGCGACTCACTTCTCAGTCTCTGCTGAAATGTGCAAAAAAATACATTTGTTAAGATGAAAACTGGTTTTCTGAACTTTCTGTCTCAGAGGAAACGATCCGACCTGCATGCTGTGCTTTTCCCCTGTGTCTGAATTCCACAGCAAACACCGGAAAGATTCTTTTCAGGTTCAGTCCAGATAAAATACTTCACCTTTTTAATCACCAGCATTTTAATCAATCTAGTCATGCTGATTTAACTAGCTTTGCATTTTATAAATGACAAACAAAAAAGAACTGTATTTCATTCAGGACCACTATCAAAATGATTCGACTGCTGTGATTTGGTGCCATATAAATAACACTGAATTGAAAATTGTTATTTCAATCTGCAGTTATTTGTGTTTGGTGGTATGTGGAAAGCCGTGGGCAGGGGCAAAAGTAGCAAGACCCCCCGCACAGTACTGAGCAGGCATCAGTGAAATGAGATGTAACATCCAGTCAGTGACAGAGAGGGAGCTAAGCTGGAGATGAGCTGCAAAGCTGGTCGCCGATGTGCAGCAACTTGAGCTGGGCTCAAGCCTCCTAAAAGTGCACCACTGCGCACTGCAGACGGGTATCAGCTGAACCATCAGCTGATATGAGCTGGCACTGAGATCAGCTGATCTGCTGAGATTACTGGCTGAGCTTGAATTAACACTATGCTGAGATTAGACAGGTTTTGTTACCTGGAAAAGGGACCAGAGGAAAATGAGGTACCTGACTTCCAGGGACTCAAACATCTGCTCAGTGGTCCACAGACACAGAGGATTTGATACTTTTGCTTAATGAGCTTTTTCTGGTTGAACTTTGTTGCTCCATTATGAATACAATAATAAATGCCTCATGTTGTATTTGGAATACATATTAATCCACAAGATCCTCGGGCTGATCTGATGACACCTTTGATGATTAAGTGCAATCACTGGAGCGTTGGCACTCTGACAGATGTGGATCTTTTAACTTTGGTGTGTTGTCCTATTTAATCCTAAATGTCAGCAGAATTTTACTGTCAGGGATGGAAGCAGCATTCAGAGGGAGAGCTGCTGCTGCTGCTGCTGCTGCTGCTGCTGCTGCTGCCTCAAATCCTTCCTTTGTTTACAGACTTGCAGGATGTCTGAACAGAAGCATTAAATTCAGGGATGAGTAGGTGTAGCGTGTCATTTATTTACATTGTTTACTGGAGAATAAGTGTTTCACAGCGCCTACATAAATCAGCCATCCCACTCGAGATAACGCATAAATACATACTTGATACACAACAAAGGAAAATAAGTGACTAATTGAAATTCATGTTGTGCTTAAGAAGATGTATGACAGCGGGTCAACTGCAGTTCTTTATTCAAACTCACTCTTCTGTTTCCTCTCCAGGGTCTCTTCTCCTCATCAGGTGAAGCACCGTGAACCGCTCACCCCCTCACCACGCTCCTCTCCTCCTCCCTTCTTTCCCTAGTGACACCACCCAATACCCCCACATCCTTAAACCCCACCTGGCCACACCTGCCAAACTCCATCCAACAGCTGCAACTGGTCCCCCCTTTACCCCATGGTGGCCCCAAGGCCCGTCCTCTCACTGCTATTGGCTGTCCTGGCCTGTTCGGGGCCCGCACGCCCCTCGCCCCCCCTGCTTCTCCGGCCCCGGGAGAGAGAGAGGGACTCAGGTGGTGTGAACATCGCCGTGGTCCACTCGGGCTCCTCCCTGCTCCCGGAGACGGCGGTGGTGGGAGGCGCGGGGGTCGGTGAGCTGGGGCCCGGTCTGGGAAACGGTCCGGGAGGGGGTGGAGGAGGAGGGGGAGGAGGAGGAGGAGGAGGAGGAGGAGGAGGAGGAGGAGGAAGGGGAGTAACGGACACAGCTTCATTAGCAGGAGTGGCCGAGATGTCTTTGTTTTCCTCCTCGTCACATCTGTCACTGGCGGCGCTCGTCGGGGAGACGGTAATGACGCCCTCGGGTCAGGCCAACGTCATCTACCTGGCCGTGAACGAGAGCAGTCCCGGTACCCTGCTGCTGCAGCTGTGCGAGCTGCTGGCCACAACACCACTGCAGGTACACAAACATGTACACAAACCTGCTTACTGTAGGGTGTAACTCTCCCCAACTGCAGCCTTCTGAGAGACTTTGAGAGAGAAACCGAATCACAGTGGTCAAAATGTTCCATATCAGGAGGAATATATCAGTATGATAATCATCTGTACAATGTACAATGGATTCTGTGTCAGTGACGCTTTCGTAATTATAACTATTAGATTTAATGAGGATTAATTGAAATTACTGGCTGTTACAGTGATGCACTCTGACAAAAGGTGTTACAGGAAGAATAAAAAGAGAACGACAAATCCTGCATAATTACTCACATCTGCACAGCTGGCCAGGCTCCATATGAAGCTCCATGATTGTCAGATTGACTTTGGTGGAAGGCATGCGTGAGATGCTTCTCATTCATGCATGTCCATAATAGTTATGTAATGAATCAGTGAATGGTTTTTCATCATGGGACTGTGCAGGTTTCCTTGCTGTGACGTGTCGGAGGTTTCTAGTTGAGACGTGCAGTAACTGTTAGCTCGTTAGGACAGTGTCATGGTTTGGTGTTTTGTGCTTTCAGTTTCTGTGTTTTATTTGATTCCTCCATGTTCACTGTTCATCTATTCACTCATTCATTCATAGTATGACTCTTGTGGATGGGAGCAGATCTGAGTTTGCAACTTGAGAGCTGCTTGTGACCATACAGAGGTAATAAACATGCTGCATACGATACTGCTGTTTTATTTACTCAACCATTTATTAATCCATCCACTCATCAATAGAAAAATACATTATGCATGTATCCACTCTGTGTCTGGCTGTCTATATTTGTTTTCATGTTATAAAGGTGAAGGCTCTTCTCGTGAATGTCTTCAATCAAGTATGATATTAACTCTTAGGTAACATTTGCCGCCTTTTCTCAGGTCCTGTTTAAAAGCCATTTGCATATCAAATGCTTCCCTTTGAGAACTGAGCTGTCACCTATACTTAACTTCAGTTTACTCCCCTGGATCGCTACAAGAAAACAAGCATTAACTCCTCAAGCTAACCTCAAATTACAATAGCTCCACCTCATATTATTATTATGTAAAGTAATAGCCTCACCAGAAGTTCATACATTTTTCATGATTTCATCACATGACAGGATTTTCTAGAAAGGTAATTATATAAAAAACATTCAGCATGCATGCAACAGCCACACCTGTTAGCAAGCCCTTCAAGAGCTAAGGTGGCCCATAAGCCAAGAGCTTATCTGCAGTTTCTGTGGTGTGGAGCAGCTTAAGCTGCACAGGTACAACACACCCTATTGTCCTGACAGGATGCCGGTCCACTGCAGGGATTTAACTCTGATTGTATCTCTGATTTCCAAGCAGAGAAGCGAAGGCCTCTTTGAAAGCACCTGATAGATGTTTCATGACTTCATTAAGTTTCTAAAAGTCTTTGGAGAGATTCGGTTTGTTAGCGCGATAAGAAAATACAGCCTTCATTAGAATGAAGTGTTCTATTAACTTTTCTCAGTTGTTCAGTCTTTAAATTATTCTCAGGGTTTGGAGCACCACAATAAAAAAAAGCTGCAGCTTCGATGAATAAAATTGTAGTGAGATGATTATGAAATTGCTTCTCAATGAGGCTGATGTAATGTGCTGGGTTTCATTGTGCAACCTTTGTTTTACTTCCAGGGTTTGGTGTTTGAGGAAGAGAGGCCGCCACCGCCGAACCGTGCCCCTCTGGCCCCGATGCTGGAGTTCGTCTCTGCCCAGACAGGGGTTCCCATTGTGGCTGTTGGGGGAGGAGCCAGCCTGGGACGAGAGCCACAGGTAAAGAATGGATTACCTAACATTGCATCATCAACCCTGTTAATTTCATTGGAACTAAAGCAAGGACTGTCTGTGGCTTAGAAGAACACTGTAAGAAATATGCAAGTAATAATCGCCTCCTGACCTCCTCAGACCACTCTAAGGAGGTCAGGAGGCGATTTCTTTATTTTAAATTAAAACTAGAAGTTAGAAATTAGTCAAAGTAAGAACAAACTCACATTTTTAGTGTTTCAAATGGCTCCCTCACAGCTGGTCGTGTATTGCGGGCTGTATGTGGGAACCTTGTGAGGTTTACAGTTCCCTCTTATGTTCACAGTAGACTTTCTTCTGATTGGCTGCCCTTTGTCTGGCTTCCACAAACAACTGCATTCATCTCTGTTGTGACAAAAGAAACTGCAAAAGTAGTCAACAACAATACATTTTTGTTAGGACACATCCTTTTTCTGGGCAGGCTTTGGGCTGTTGTTGACCCTGCCATGGTCCCACTGTTTTGTGGTTTTTTATTCTCAGTTAATATTTGAGTTTGGCTTCCTGTTTACTGTTGTTCTACAGTTTGGAGGTTTGTGTTTGTGGAGCATTTTGATCCCTGTTTTGAAGCTACTATGATTCTGGGATATTGTGAGTCTGAGCTCATGTGATTGTGAGTCTGTGAATCCTGATGTAATCTTAGTCTAGTGAGAGTGTTATAGTTCACACTCTGTTGTAGATTTCAGTCCCTGCCTGTTTCTCCACTTCCTGTTAATGTCATGTTCATTTTCTCTGTTGTCATGTCTGATTCTTCTCTGAGTTTAAAATTCATCTTTGGTTCAGTTCCTGTTTTACTTTGAAGGTTGTTTTTATGTCTTCTGTCAGCTTTACTTCCTCTTCAACTGTGTGATCACTTTCACCTGTATGTCATTCTCTAATCAGCCCAGTTTGTATAAATAGTCTGATTTCCTCTTTGTCTTTGTTTGTCTATACTTCCTGTCGTGGTGTGTTCCTTTTTAGTCTCCACGTGTGTCTGGATTACTGTTTGCTTGACCCTCTGGAAGTCTGTTTTTAGCCTTTACTAAAGGAAACTTTATCCAGTGTTCCCAATCAAAACAGCATTTTGTGATCAACCTCTGTTGAACTGCATAGTTGTTGAAGTATTCCCAAGTCAGACAAAGCACACGCAGGTATGCAGGGGTTTAGTCTTCAGAGCTGTGACCATAAAAGG
The DNA here is from genome assembly GCF_007364275.1 of Archocentrus centrarchus. Classification (NCBI taxonomy): domain Eukaryota; kingdom Metazoa; phylum Chordata; class Actinopteri; order Cichliformes; family Cichlidae; genus Archocentrus; species Archocentrus centrarchus. The sequence continues at coordinate 5,013,904 of NC_044356.1, forward strand.
AATTCCCCTCCAGAAACCGTCTCCAGTCAGTCAGTGCCATCCAAAGCAGAGATAAAACCATATGCATCTGTGCAGACATGCATATGTGTGAGCCTCCAAAAAGCTAACCGAGCATATCCCGTCAGGGGTGATACCATGCACAGGCTGAATGCTGCTCGCTTAAAAAGAGGTCTGAAAGGAAGGGAAGCAACAGCAAAGTTCACCATGAAGGGAATGTGCATGAAAAAACGTCAAATATAAAAAGCAGCATGAAAAGCACAGACAGTGGCTGCAGCAGACAGTTTCACTTCAGCTCTTTCTATGTTACATATTCTCTCCACGGCTGGCTGAAGGGCCAACAATGGCACAAGCCACAAGCAAGAGCAGCCCACGGATTTTTGACGCTGTGACAGTAAACGGTTACATCATGGTGGGACTGCGCAACGCTGTGTGTAGGACCAGTGCGCAACAGTGCCAGTCCCTTAAGGCCTGAACTGTTGGCTCACATAGGAACACTGACCCTGTGCACAACAAACAAGTGTGTATGTGGAATTATTGTTGGGTTTATGAAATGTGTGTACTGGCTTATTTTTTTTTTTTTTAACCACCATACGTACATTAGGAAATCAGAATAATTCTGAACCAATAGGCTTGTAGAATCTGCATACTGCCCCACCCCCAGGAAACACATCTACGTCCAGGCACACCTCTAATGCAGGAAAGCAGCAAAACAAAGAAAAAAAATCCAGATTCTCCAGCATTGCTGGGCCAAGAAATCAGTGATGTGACAAAATGCAGCAGAGGTTTAGTACATGGTTTCCTTTGCATGCAATTAGATTTAAATTTAATTTTAATTCTGAGCATTTTTTTGGCTTATGTTGTTTTGGGAAACTAAAGATGACCAAAAGGCAAAAATAATAAGTAGTAGTACTAGTAGTAGTTTTAAAGACTCGTGTTGACATTTCCTAAGACAGCCAAACCTTGTTCTGTTTGTATGCATTTTTCATAAAGTATTCAATTCAATTTTATTTATATAGTCGCCTCAAGGCGCTTTGTATTGTGGGTAAAGACCCTACAATAATACAGAGAAAACCCAACAGTCAAAACGACCCCCTATGAGCAGCACTTGGTGACAGCAGGAAGGAAAAACTCCCTTTAACAGGAAGAAACCTCCAGCAGAACCAGGCTCAGGGAGGGGGGGTCATCTGCTGAGAGGGGGGAGAGACAGGACAAAAGACCCATGGCAGGAGGAGAGAAGCTGCAGAGAGACATGAGACTGCAACTCCGCCTATGTGTGCGCGCGTACGCACGTATGTGTGCGTGCGCGGGTGCGTGTGTGTCAGGGTTATTATAGTTAATGAAAACAAACAAAATAACGAAAACTGAAATTGAAAAAAACATTGTCGTTAACTGAAATAAATAAAAACTACAATTAAAAAGGAAAAAACGAAAACTAACTAAAACTGTATTATGAGTATAAAAAGTTAACTAAAAGTAACTTAAATTATAATAAAATTACTTTTCTTTTCTTGTTTGTCTTTTTATTTCAAAGCCTTGTGGACTGATCATTTTTCCGCTCTCTGGGTTTAAGCTGGGCCAGGTGGTCATTGTTTAATCTCCTAGCACTGTGCAAGTAAGTAAGGTTCTGGTCAGTCCATATAATGAGTGGTTGTTTTGATCCCTCAAGCCAATGCCGCCAGTTCTCTAAGGCCAGTTTTATGGCTAACAGTTCAGGGTCCCCAACATTATAATGCCTCACTGTGGGAGGCGGGATGAAAAAAGCGCAGGATAGAAGCTTACCATTAGGGCTGGATCTCTGGGAGAGGATGGCTCCTACCCCGGCGTCAGACTACAACTCGGTCTGAGGTTAGACTAGGATGGGGGCTGAAACAAACCTGTGTTTCAGTTGGGTGAAGGCCGTGTCGGCCTCTGCTGACCATTGAAAAGGTACCTTGGGAGATGTTAATTGTGTGAAAGGTACCACTACCTGACTGTAGTTCCTGATAAAGCGGTGGTAGAAGTTTGCGAACCCAAGAAACTGGAGTTGCTTCCTTGAAGTGGGCGTAGGCCACTCTGCTACAGCCTTGACCTTTTCTGGGTCGGTCTTTACCTGCCCTCCCTCAAATACGTACCCCAGAAACCTTCAGAGGTGGCAAAAGTACTGACATTCTGTACTTAAGTAGAAGTACAAGTACTTGTGTTAAAAAATACTTTGGTAAAAGTCGAAGTACTGGTTCAAGTTCTTTACTTAAGTAAAAGTAAAAAAGTACAGGCTCTGAAATGTACTCAAAGTAAGAAAGTAAAAGTAGCTCTTTGGAGGACGTTTCTACCTGCTATTTTTGTGTAAAGCTAACTGAACCTTATTATATATTATTGTAATAATATAAAATAATACATGAGAACACAAACGTTATTCCAATCTAAATTTTAATTCTAATGAATGTACTCAGCTTGAATCACAAACTGTTAAAGGGAATTTAAACACAGCTCTGTTCTCTGTGTCCTCCATAGCAGAGGGTGACTGTGTCTCCACCTAAACACCAACATGAGGATCCTCAGGGGTTACAGTGGGATTCAGAAGGTGGAGGAACCCTAAGATCAGCTGTAGTGGCTCTGCATGGGGAGAAGAATCACAGCTTTGTATTGTGAGCTGCAGTAAATGATGTTGGTGTGCAGGCTGTGATCAGCTGACCTGCTGCTGCTGCTCTGAGGTTTACTGCTCTGTGTGGATGAACTGAACTCACAAAGATGTAACCCAGTATTTCACAGCTCTCTGAGCTGATCTCCATCCCCTACACTGACAGCATGCAGGCTGTAGAAATGTTGGATTCAGTGAATGAATCTCAGCATCAGCAGCTTTGATTCAAACTCATCTCTGCTGCACTGATGTAACCTGTAACTCTGACCATGAACACAAAGTGCACCAACACAGAGCTTTACTGTAAATACAGTACAACAAGCTAACCCGTTTATTATGTACTAAACTGCAGTATTTTCATACAATCTTTGAATAACACAAAGTCAGCATACTTCAGTTTATTTTCCAGTCCTTACCTTTAATTCTAACCTCTCTTCTTCCTCTCCTGTCCTCTTTCTCCATCTCTGAGTGAACTTCTCTCTCTTTGCTCTCCCTGAAATACAGCAGCTCTTCTTTTAGCTAGTAGACACACTGTGTGACAAACTGCACACACTTTGTGTGTTTGCTGATATTTGTTGAGCATTTAAAAACGTTGCATTTACCTGCCACACGTTACTTCCTTCATGCTCGCTCCTCTTCAGTAGCGCTAGCTAAGCTGTTTATGTCCCGCGAGCATAACTTAGGGATTCGGTCCGGCCCGCTGTGACCCCTGATTATAATGAGACATTAATTATATGGGTTTGTGTATTTAATCCCTTTGTACCCGATAAGCCCCGGTGATGGAGGATACGCCAGTACGATTGTCTCTTATATGTTAATATTCCTCCGTTTAGGCTCAGATCGTTTGATGTTTGACGGCGCACTGACCGGAAACGCAAACTTCTCCCTGACGTGTTAAAAAGTAACGAGTCTGTTTTGAAAATGTAAGAAGTAGAAAGTACCGATACTTGTGTAAAAATGTAGGGAGTAAAAGTAAAACGTACTCAGAAAAATAAATACTCAAGTAAAGTACAGATACCTAAAAAATCTACTTAAGTACAGTAACGAAGTATTTGTACTTCGTTACTTCCCACCTCTGGAAACCTTATGGAGGGAACATGGAACTTGCATTTTTCTGCCTTTGTGTACAGTTTGTTCTCCAGTAAGCGTTGCAGGACACTTCGAACATCTACCTGATGCTTCTCTGGCATCCTGGAAAATATCAAAATGTCATCAAGGTACACGAAAACAAAAACACTGAGGAAGTCCCTGAGAACATCATTAATTAGTGCCTGAAACACTGCGAGGGTGTTGGTGAGACCGAAAGGCATTTCCAAATATTCAAAATGTCCCTGAGGCGTATTGAAGGCACTCTGCCATTCATCCACCTCCGTGATTCACACCAGATGGTACACATTCTACAGATCTGCAGTTTAGTGAAAAAGACTGCACCATGCCTGAGTTCAAAGGCAGAAGACATGAGTGGTAGAGGGTATTTATTTTTGACTTTTATCTGGTTTAGCCCACAGTAGTCAATGCAAAGTATCAAAGACCCATCTTTCTTTGAGACTAAGAAAAATCCGGCCCCCACTGGGGAGGAGGACAGCCAAATTATGCCGGCTGCCAGCGACTCCCGAATGTATTTTTCTGTCGACTCCCTCTCGCGTCGCAACAGGTTGAACAGGCGACTGGTAGGCAAGGGTGCCCCAGAGAGGACGTCTTTCTAACCGAGGGTAATCTAGAATGACTGGCATGCTGGGGGCTGAAAAGACCAGAAAGGTCAGGCTCTCTCTGTGGTTACCTGAAATTACTAATTATAGGGGTTTAGTCTGATGAGTGATGGTGGGAAAAAAACATGTCCATTGAGACCAGTAGTGGGGAGCTGTGAGGATAATGGTTGTAAGGGAATGTTCAGCTGCACAGCTAGTTGACTATCTATAAGATTATGTTCAGCCCCCCAATCTACTAGTGCCTGGAGCGGGAAAGAACTCAGATTGTTGTAGACTATCACTGGTAAAGAAAGGTGGGGAAGAGCCGAGGGCCGAATTCCACCTACCAGGATTCCCCGAGTTACTGGCGAGTGGTGGGTTTTGGCTGCTTAGGGCAGCTAGCAACGAAATGACCGGGCTGTCCACAGTATAAAACACAACTCACAAACCTGCATTGATGTTCCTCTGGAGTACACCGGGCTTGTCCTGCTTGCATCAGCGCGCCGGTAGTGAGAGTAAACCCGGAAGCAGAATCGGTCAACGACAGCGATATTCTGGTGACTCCCGGAACTACCGCTGCTGCGGCCTGACGGGACTTGTACTTCTTTTCCTGACTCCTCTCGCTCAGTTGATTATTGATCTTGAATGCCAAGGAAACCAGATCCTTGAATGAGGTGGGTTCATCCCGAGACACTAACTGATCTTTCGTCTTGTCATTTAAAGCCTGATGGAAAAACCCCCAACAAAGCATTTTGTGGCCAACTCGTAGCTGCAGCAGCACTGCGAAAATCAATAACAAACTCCACAACACTCTTATTTCCCTGCCAAAGCTGTAGCAATCTCCTTGCTGCATTTCCCTCAGACATGGGATGGTCAAAGTTCTTTTTCAGCTCACACAAAAAGTCATCATATGGGTAGGACTCAGTTGGGTTAAAGGTGAAAAAAGATGCCTCTGCCTAAGCCATGGGACCAGAGCGAGGAGAGTGATCGATGGCGAAAGAGCAGTGCAACATAAAAGCCTCAAACCGTCCCAAGTCCCTAGCGAACGGCTTGAGAGAAGCGGCCACCATGTCCCAAAACACCGGGGAGGGTGCGGGACAATCTTCTGCGGGGGTGGGGGTTCTCCCACCACTACCTCTTGAGTAGCAGTGGGAGGAGCCTTAGGTAACCTTTCCCGGTGTTTCCCGGAGAGCTGCACTGAATCCAAGCTAGTGCCCAATGCCCAATGAACAGCTAAGGCTGTTCAAACTGGGTCCACTGAGTCCATGAAGTGGCCTGAGAATACTGCTACAAGGTAGCGTTGTACTCTGAAAATGAGGACTCAAGTGCAGGACCCAAAATGAACAGCCACGTAAGAGTCAAAGAATGTTTTATTCACAACGAAAGTAGACTGCTGTGACTTGAAAGGGGCTGAATCAAAGTCTCGCAGGATTTTGGGGCTACAGGGCTCGTCACTCATCTAAACACCTGACGTTGCCGGAAAAGGGGTCCAGGGGGGGTCATAAGGAAAAGGAAAGGAACGTTAATGGGAGGATTTGAAGAGAGCGGTTTGCTAGAGGTGGGGGGAAAAATGGAGGCCTTACTTGACAGTCTTTAGGCTTCCTGTCCAGGAGGGGGAGGCAGGTTGGTGTGCTGATGTGACTCCAAAGTTCCGGGGTAAAAGGAGGACAGGGAAGTGATTATGTCATGCAGTCTGATCCTATATGGTGGGAAGGAGTACAATAAGTGGTTACTGGCCAAGAGCAGTTCAAAACACAAAAATGAAAAAATCCAAAACCACAAGGGCACAAAGACTCCAACACTAATGACCAAGTTACCACGAATAGGTAGCTGACTCTCAGGCGAGGAGTGGAGGTCTCAACTGGTCCTCAAATACCGGATCCTTGATAAGCCAATGGGATCCAGGTGTGACAGCCTGCTGCAAGGGATGAGGCTCTGCCTAAGGGGAGGAGAGCCGGCCTGACCCTAACCTCCCCAAAACCGTACGCGCCATGACACTGTTTTTAAATCAGATTATATCTCGTCAATTAGATACTAGAACTTTGGTCCATTTTCTGCTTTTACCTCTGATGAAGTGGGTGAAGAATCATGTGTTCTATAATCTGACAGAGGGCAACAACTCTTTCCTAATGGGCTGTTTCTTTATGAAAATTACATTATCAGCTTGGCATATTAGGTTTTAAATATTTACTTTGATAAGTAAGCATGTATTTTTAAGCAAGGACGTGAATACTAAAATATTATTTTGTTACCTGAAGAATGTGGATCACGTTTTCACTTTCTGTGTCTTGGAGCTGGGAACTATCAGGTACATGAGCTTTACTAAGTTAGCTCTGCAGGTCCGAATGTGTGTCTGCTGTTTGGTGCAGGGCAGGTGGTGTTTAATAGTTTTACTGCAACTCTTTTGATAGCTGACTGCTGTGGTGGAAAATGAGTTTAATAAAATCAGCAGGACTAATTTGTGACTTATAAAACCAAAACAAAGGAGCTAAAAATCATAATGAGTGGTGCTGTGATCTTTCTCTGTGGGTTTGTCGTGGTGAGGGATGGCAAAATGCTCAGAGATTTGATGTGATTTGATTGACTGTTAATATAAGAATATAAATTAGAGCAGCAGGGCACCTTTTATGTAAATGAGTCAGTGATGAAATTGAAGAAGTTATTAAAAGTGCACCATTTCTCCTCCGTCTTTACCCCACCTTGGTTCTCAGCAGACTGTAGAAGTAGGGCCGGCACAGGCTCGAAGCACAGCTCATAACTCTCCTTAAAAAAAGCTTTAGAGTTGACAAATGATCTCAGCCTGTGAGTAATACGGATGTAACTCTCTCTGGCTGAAACACAGGGGTGTATGTCATACTTCTGGTAGCAGAAAACAGAGCTAGGTGAGAAATATGTACCTCCTGTCACACTGGAGTCTCCTGCAGAAGGCAGTTATTTTCTAAATACTTAAAAACCTGCTCCTCGGATCTCATCAGTAAGTATGATGAAGAGAAAAACACAAATCTGTTAGAACTGCTCCAGTTTTGTTGCTGCTGAGCTCATCAGTGGTTTCACAGTGAAGGAAAATGTGTTGGTAATTTGACATTATAACATGCAGACTGTGTGAGTAATAATACAGTCCACAGTCATACAGCTGAGACGCAGTGGATTAGTAATTGCAATAACTGTGTGTTTTTGTTCCAGCTCTGATGTGTTGATCGCCATGTAGTGGCAAAATTCATGAATCCGTTAGTCACGATGACTGCGTCACCTTCTTTAAAGTCATTCCTGCTTGTTCGTTGTTGTAAGCTAATTGATTGGTGTTTGCTCTGCAGCTAGTTAATCTCTGTAAGACAAAAGGTAATGTCTGCTGACGCTGATTGGTGATAAGTAGCTCAAGCTAACAAAGCAGTTTGGTATGACAGGTGCGACGTTTAATAAGTGGGACAATTTATTTTAAGTGGATCATCTTGACAATATGATGAGGTTATTGTGATTTTTACATCAATAAACTTCGGTCATAGTTCTCTAAATACCAGCTGATGGTACACAGTCAGGATGGCACTGAACTGTCATTGCTGCTTCATTTACAGTAGGCTGTGAGCTTCCTTTGAACAGAGTCATTACAGAGCCAGCAAAGACCCTTTGATTATATTTCTACAACTCAGTGTGTTTATGTCCCTAATGTAAGTGTACTAATATGTATTTTACCTTTTAAATAACTGTATTTATAGACTGAGTGACCTGAGGCATTTAAAATTCTGGTTTGGCAATCAAAGAAGAGGAGCTGCCCTGTGTGCAAACCTCTGACAGATGATAATATGAGATAAACCGAGAACTTTACTGACTCTCGGGAGTGTTGTTGTTCTCAAGCTTTTTCTGTCATTTTCTGTTTTCCTTTTTAATTCTTGTTTGTCATGTTCATCATACTGCTGTCCTCTGTTTCCTTTCAATGATATGACATACCTGTGCTCAGTCAATGAATAACTCACCCATATAACCTCCCCAGCTTTCCTTTATTCTGATCCAGATTGTTTTTTACTCCCTGTAATCACACAGCCCTGAAATGTTCTTTTGTTGTTTCTGTTTGTTTGGTTTTCTTCTCATTTGTGCTTAGCTCTCCTTATGAGTGATCTTTTTAACTATTTATGTGCTTTACCTTTTGGTTTCCCCTTGCTGAGCACCTATTTAACGCCTGCAGTTGTAAATTTTTGTATTTTACTCAAGTGCTATACTGGAAACCTCCAGCAGAACCAGGCTCAGGGAGGGGCAGTCATCTGCTGTGATCGAGGGGCTGAGGGAAGAGAGCCAGAGATTAATAATAACTAATGATTAAATACAGAGTGGAGTATAAACAGAGTGAAAAGAGGTGAATGAAAAGAAACAATCAGGGCATCATGGGAACCCCCCCAGGAGCCTAGACCTATAGCAGCATAACTAAGGGAGGGTTCAGGGTCACCTGATCCAGCTCTAACTATAAGCTTTATCATAAAGGAAAGTTTTAATCCTAATCTTAAAAATAGAGAGGGTGTCTGTCTCCTGAATCCAAGCTGGAAGCTGGTTCCACAGAAGAGGGGCCTGAAAGCTGAAGGCTCTGCCTCCCATTCTACTCTTAAGTATCCTAGGAACCACAAGTAAGCCAGCAGTCTGAGAGTGAAGTGCTCTGTTGGGGTGATATGGTACTATGAGGTCTTTGAGATAAGATGGGGCCTGATTATTCAAGACCTTGTATGTGAGGAGAAGAATTTTAAATTCTATTCTAGATTTAACAGGGAGCCAATGAAGAGAAGCCAATATGGGAGAAATCTGCTCTCTCTTTCTAGTCCCTGTCAGTACTCTAGCTGCAGCATTTTGGATCAGCTGAAGGCTTTTCAGGGAGCTTTTAGGACAGCCTGATAATAATGAATTACAATAGTCCAGCCTAGAAGTAATAAATGCATGAATTAGCTTTTCAGCATCACTCTGAGAAAGGATGTTTCTAATTTTAGAAATATTGCACAAATACAAAAAATCAGTTCTACATATTTGTTTAATATGTGCATTGAAGGACATATCCTGGTCAAAAATGACTTCTCACAGTGTTACTGGAGGCCAAAGTAATGCCATCCAGAGTAAGTATCTGGTTAGACACCATGTTTCTAAGATTTGTGGGGCCGAGTACAAGAACTTCAGTTTGATCTGAATTTAGAAGCAGGAAATTAGAGGTCATCCAGGCCTTAATATCTTTAAGACATTCCTGCAGTTTAACTAATTGATGTGTGTCATCTGGCTTCATTGATAGGTAAAGCTGAGTATCATCTGCATAACAATGAAAATTGATGCAGTGCTTTCTAATAATACTGCCTAAGGGAAGCATGTATAACGTAAATAGAATTGGTCCTAGCACAGAACCCTGTGGAACTCCATAATTAACCTTACTGTCTGAAGAAGACTCCCCATTTACATGAACAAATTGGAGTCTATTAGATAAATATGATTCAAACCACTGCAGTGCAGTACCTTTAATACCTATAGTATGCTCTAATCTCTGTAATAAAATGTTATGGTCAACAGTATCAAGCTGCACTGAGGTCCAACAGGACAAGAACAGAGATGAGTCCACTGTCAGAGGCTGTAAGAAGATCATTTGTAACCTTCACTAATGCTGTTTCTGTACTGTGATGAATTCTGAAACCTGACTGAAACTCTTCAAATAAACCGTTCCTCTGCAGATGATCAGTTAGCTGTTTTACAACTACTCTTTCAAGAGTCTTTGAGAGAAAAGGAAGGTTGGAGATTGGCCTATAATTAGCTAAGACAGCTGGGTCAAGTGATGGCTTTTTAAGTAGAGGTTTAATTACAGCCACCTTGAAGGTCTGTGGTACATAGCCAACTAATAAAGACAGATTGATCATTTTTAAAGTGGACGGCTATTCAAAAGCTGTACTCATCTGTATGCATGTTTTGTTGTTATAGTTGAATATCAGCTAACACAGTGGATGCTTGTGCATCATCCTATATACTGCTACCTATTGGCCAGTCATGGGAAGTTGTTTTTCTTATTTTATTTGTTATTTGAATGTAATTAACAGGATCGGGATAAGTCAATACTCGCAGTAGTCAATTTGCAGATGCAGTATCACTTTCTGTTATTGGTTTGTTAAATACATATTTCTGTGGTTCAAATGTCAAACACATGGTGTCCAGCTGAGTGACACCATGTGTTTGACATTTGAACCATTTGAACTGAGTGGACACGTTTGTAACTCCATGAAAAATAGGTTCATATACAAAATTTCAATTGCATTGTTTTGTTTTTCATGCTTAAAGAGGAATAACAATAGTGAGGAAAATAATCTTAACTGAGGATTTTATAATTCATGTATGAAAGGGTTAAGATCAAAGCATTAATTAATGGTGGGGCTTTTTTGAGCCCTGTAGTAGGAACCGGGTCTAATAGACTTGTTGATGGAGGAAGTAACTATTGAAGTTACCTCAGGAAGATCAATCAGAGAGAGAGTCTAAATAAATATCAGCAGTATTGAAAGTAGCTGTACATGATATGTCTGTGAGATGGTTATGAATATGGCTACAGTGCTGAAAACAAACCTGGGGTTGTTCTTATTTCCTTCAGTCAGTGATGAATAGTAAGTCGTCCTAGCTTTATGGAGGGCTTTTTCATAGAGTAACAAACTCTTTTTCCAGACTGAATGAAGATCTTCTAAATTGGTGAGACACCATTTCCTCTCCAGCTTATGGGTCGAAGGCTACAGGTTAGTTGGAACTTGGGGAATCAGTAAGGCTAATTTAACAAGAATAAATTGCAGTTTACTAGCAGTGTACTAGGATTTAGCTTATGTCTTGTCTGCTCCACTGTGGCTGATTTAAATGTTATCTAGGAAAGCTACGAATATTTGACCCTGCCAATTGAGGTTTAACACAACAAACGGGTATTTTTGCCTCCAGAGTATAGCTTTGCATTTGAGAAATGTCTGATAAGTGAACTCTAATCAGTTCTTAATTGCCTTTGGGACACTGAGTCAGGCATGTTTCCTAATACGCTTTAAGAATTAATCAACCTTGTGTCACGAGTGCTTCTACAGCTGTGATTTGGGGTGCGTCACTCATTCATTGTTTCTGGTGAGTGTTAAAAAGAATGAGAGCAGACTTTGCTCCAGCTTCCAGGGGGACACAAAAACTTTGATTTTTGTTTCATACACCACCAAACTGCTCACTGAAAGCTGGTTCCCAGTACACTCGCCTCTCAGCTGGGTTAAGAAAAGCAGACAAGCCTACATCACAGACCAGGCTGCTGGTTTGATATTCGACCTAGTTCAGTTTAGCACAACCCGAGGTGAGCCCTGTCGACATTGGAGGGTGGAAAGATACGGCCTGAAGTTTCCTCTTTGATCATCCACACGCGCCCGCAGATGCAGGGCCTTGATGATTAATTTAAACACATGCCCTCTGCCTCTTTGTTTAATGTTGAGAAAGAGCTAAAATTAGTGTAAGCTAAAACGATAAGCCTTGGACAGTGAAAATGCACTGGAATATGCATACTTCCATAAGTCCTGAGCATATTCAGTGTTTAAACTCACATTCATTCTAACTTTGAACCTACATGGATTTTCCCATCCTGATACTTTGTTCTCATTTTAGCAAAAATACAATGGGAGGAAAGTCAATAGAAATGAATTCCTCTTTCACTGAGTGGCTCATCTGTCCAGATTAAATGTGACTGGAGAAGCAGAGAGGACGGCCATTATTGTTTCTTTCACTGACACTGAAAGCTTTATTCAGAAACCGAGGGCTTTTTTGACAGACTGCCGTATTCCTCTGAGTGCTCCCCTCTTATTAAGACTAAAGTCAGTCTCACACACACAGAAAGGCCTAAGCTGGAAGAGAACAGAACTTGCTTAGACAGCTACTGTATGAATTCACACACTTTCACACACTTAGTGCATTTATCCAGTCCAGTATCCCTGCATTACATCCATGGCAGTTACACAGTGTGGATTCTACTGTGGATTCTAATGTTTGACTCAGGAAATCGTGTAAGCTGAAACAGAGAAAGTAAGAATGTGGTCTGAATGGATGTGCAGCGCAATTCATTGCTGGCCAAAAAGATCACGATATAGAATAAGAGATACCTACATTTTCATATTTTATTTATTTTGGTTTTATCACTGTTGTATATGTATAGCTGTGCACTCTGTGCCTGTGGCACTTCTACTCTCACTTGTTATTTATTGTAGATTGTACTATTTTCTTGCTGCTGTAGCCTAATTTCCCTTGTGGGATCAATAAAGGATCTATCTATACAAATACAGAATTGCATGTTTGTTGCTCGTGGTTCTCATGCTCAGGGAGTCAGGGGACTCCAAACAAGACCTGCTCCAGTCATTTACTGTTTTGGTTCATTCTTTTCTGCTGCAGCAAATATTTTTCATTAAAACTCCACTGTGCACTACCTGCTCAGCACAGCACCAAGCAGACACTGCTTGAGACCCAGGAGTTGGTAGAGACCATATACTGCATGTAAAAATTGGATGTAGCCGTGTCGCTCATTAGTTGAAGTCCAGATTTAAAGCTTTCACTTTAGCTCAGTATCTTGATTTTAGTTTTTTGTTTTAGAAAAAAACAGATCCTGAAATGACCAGACTTGCATGAGAGACCTCATCTGCTAGCTAGCTAGCTTGTTTTGCGTAGACTATATAGGTGCGTCATACAGACATATATACCTGCATGTAAAAAAGAAGGAAAAAAGCCAGAATTCCACTCAGTAAAACTGGAGCACAGGATTCCTGAACAGACCGTCACATGCTTGGTGTTTAGTTTCGCTCTCCTTGTCTCGTTAGTGTACTTCTGTTCACCTGTTCTCCCTGGCTGTTTCCTCTCTCCTCATTACCCCTCATATTGAATGGGTTTTCTTCAGTTCTTTGTTGGGTCTATGTTGTTGGCTACCCTGCCTGCTGTGTGCTCTCTTGTATAGTTTGCTTGGTATCTCATTTCATTTTTCTTTTGCTCCTGACCTGCTTCTCCGTCGTCTTCCCTTTGGATTGACAGCAATAAAGGCTGAGTTTAAGTTTTGTCTCTGGAGTCTACATATTGGGCCGTCTACCTTCTTGCCTCTGAGCGTGCATGACAGATGCCATGGTGGCTATGTCCGTCTTTTATACTGTCTGTGGTATTGACTTATTTTGGAGGCACCCTAAACTGGCCATTTGAGGAACTCCTACTTCTTCCTAGAAATGGGAAGAGTTAAAGAGAATCAGTACTGAATTAATTTTCATTGTGTGGACACAGCCACAACTCCAAATGAGTGATATATAAGTACTGAATGTGGACATGTACACAGGCAGATGACACATTTCAGGAGAGCAAAAAGTGTCTAGAGGGTCATCCACACACAGGGAGCAATTTGCTTGTCACACACTGGTAGCGAATGATCAGATATAAAGCAGACATCCCAGGGTCTGCTTCCCTAGCTAACCCTCTAATACATTTACCATTATGCCATGCCAATCAACAGTGCTCTTTACTTTCATTGGTTCATTGGCTCCAATGGATGAAATTCAGTTTAACTAGGAGCCCACTCACTTTGCATTATTATGTCGCTCATTATAATTTGATTTTCATCACTTTCTGTGGTCTCTACTGGTCACTGCTGGTTGCTTCCTGTATGGACTCCACTTAAGTAAGATGCTGATCCAGTATGTGCAACCAGAAAAGCTTCAGTGCTCCTTGGCATTAATATTCCAAGTCTTTGGAATACTGCGGAAGGGATTAACACCAGTGGAGAGCACTGTCTAAAATGTTGGCCTAAAATCTTTCAAATGTTCATTTGGATTTATGCAGTCACTGAGAAGGCCACAGTATATGATTGACATGATTTTCATATTCAAAGTATTCAAGTTACTGCTTGTGCCCTGTGGATGGACCATCATCATCATCAGGATAGAAATTCAGGATAAATGCGATGAGCCGAATTTGTATTAATTTGCAGAGGCTTCTCCTTGAAAAGGACAAGTGGGCCCAGCAAAGATGAATGAAATACGCCCTCAGTGTAAGGGTCAAGGCTTTAGCTTCTTCATGTAACCTGTCAGTGGTGTTTACATGCTGATTAAAGAACATGTCATTGTGAGATCATGTTGCTAAGACAACATCCAACCTGTAAAATTATAACAGATTAAGTTAGTTTGAGGTGTTAGTTTCTTTCCCCCCTGTTTATCTGGCTCTTATATTGTGGACTTTTTATTCTGTCACAGAATTTATGTTTTTTTATGTACTTTAACAACTTGTATTTCATTTTTATAGCTCTGGCTACATGTTGATTGGTTAGGATAATTTGCAGTAGAGAGCCTGAGCAATCAGAATATGTTGCAGGTTCCCTTTGTTAAAAAAATTATTATCTTCCCACTGAATCCCAAATGTATTTATGTCTTATGGCGTCTTCTTTCTTGTTTTAGGAGAGCGGCTCCATCTACCTTCAGTTCACCTGCTCCACATTGCTTCAGCTTGAGGTCATCTTCGAGGTGCTTGAAGAGTACGACTGGACCTCCTTCTCCGTAGTGACCACCCGCCACCATGGCTATGAGGACTTCCTGGCCATGGTGGAGGGTATGACAGATGGTTCTTTCATTGGTTGGGAAAGGAAGAGTGTGGTGATTCTTAATGTGACGGATGACCCCGGTGGGGCACGAACCAAACGACTGCTCAAGGACAACGAAGCGCAGGTGAGGGTGGAAACACAAATGTCATTTCCTGCTGTACAAATCGAGATTTTCATTTATTTTATGGATAATAGCTACAACACTGAGTATTTAACTAAATATATTTGTAACACCTGCCGCTCATTTTGAAATCAACCTTGAAATCAGTTCTGTAGCCCGAGGCTCAGGTAGCAGAGATCTGTGAAGGCTGCTCCACAAGCCTTGAAGAAGCAGATGGTGATTGCAGCAGTCTACTTCAAAAAAAGATCTTTTCCTCCATGTGACCTCCTGCTTTCAGTTTCTGGGGTCACCTTGAAAGTCACAACCTGCAGTGGCATTGCCCCTAGAAAGATAAAATGATTCACATATAAACTGCAGTATATCAGGATTTTAGCTGCACACAGTCATGGAGGGCTAATGTAAATGGTTGGGGTGAGGGGATCCAGATTCTTCATCTAAAATGATCAAACTTGATGTTTGCAAATTTAGATTTTTAATAGCTAGCATACTATAGGTCACTTATTTAACTAGCCAACTGGTGAACTGTTGATAGTAGTTTGGGATACTGTAACGCAGCTTGGGTGGAATAAAGAAGAGGAGGAGGTTGTTTTTACGCTGTCCTTTTGGGTGTTCATTGACACCTTTCCATTCTGGTTGAAATCATTCACATTGAAGATTTATGGTCAGCTGTTTAAATATGCTTTTTTTAACGCTTTCACTCTTTTGCACTCTATGGGGTATATGGGGTAAATATTTGATACACTGCCAATTTTGCAAGTTTGCCCACCTCCAAAGAATGGAGAGGTCTGTGATTTTTATCGTGGGTACTGTGAGAGACCGAATCTAAAAAAAGATCCACAAAATCACACTGTATGATTTTTAAATAATTAATTTTCATTTTATTGCGTGAAATAAGTATTTGATCACCCACCAACCAGCAAGAATTCTGGCTCTCCCAGACCTGTTAGTTTCTCTTTAAGAAGCCCTCCTATTCTGCACTGATTACCTGTATTAATTGCACCTGTTTGAACTCGTTACCTGTATAAAAGACACCTGTCCACACATTCAATCAATCACACTCCAACCTCCCCACCATGCCCAAGACCAAAGAGCTGTCTAAGGACACCAGAGACGAAATTGTAGACCTGCATAAGGCTGGGATGGGCTACAGGACAATAGGCAGCTTGGTGAGAAGGCAACAACTGTTGGTGCAATTATTAGAAAAGATGACTGTCAGTCTTCCTCTGTCTGGGGCTCCATGCAAGATTTCACCTTGTGGGGTAAGGATGGTCTGAGAAAGGTCAGGAATCAGCCCAGAACTACACGGGGTGACCTGGTCAATGACCTGCAGAGAGCCGGGACCACAGTCTCAAAGATGTTAGAAACACACTATGCTGTCATGGATTAAAATCCTGCAGGGCACGCAAGGTCCCCCTGCTCATACCAACAAATGTCCAGGCCCGTTTGAAGTTCACCAGTGACCATCTGGATGATCCAAAGGAGGCATGGGAGGAGGTCATGTGGTCAGATGAGACCAAAATAGAGCTTTTTGGTATCAGCTCCACTCACCCCAAGAACACCGTCCCAACCGTGAAGCGTGGGGGTGGAAACATCATACTTTGGGGGTGCTTTTCTACAAAGGGGACAGGACGACTGCACCGTGTTGAAGGGAGGATGGATGGGGTCACGTATTGTGAGATTTTGGCCAACAACCTCCTTCCCTCAGTAAGAGCACTGAAGATGAGTCGTGTCTGGGTCTTCCAGCATGACAATGACCCGAAACACACAGCCAGGGCAACTAAGGAGCATTTCAAGATCCTGGAGTGGCCAAGCCAGTCTCCAGACCTGAACCAATAGAAAATCTTTGGAGGGAGCCGAAACTCAATGCTGTCCAGCGACAGCCCTGAAACCTGAAAGAGCTGGAGAAGATCTGTGTGGAGGAGTGGGTCAAACTCCTGCTGCAGTGTGCAGACTTGGTCAGGAACTACAGGAAACATCTGACCTCTGTAACTGCAAACAAAGGTTTCTGGACCAAATATTAACTCCGGTTTTTCTATTGTATCCAATACTTATTACTTACTTATTACTTACTCAAAAACAAGGCGCCTTGGTTATACTTGCTGCTATCCTTGTAGCAGGATTTCCTGGCTGTTGTTTTTTGTAGAGCTAGAAAATAATTAATTTAACTAAATTTAATGTAACTTCGATTTATGGATAGAATCTTTCTTCTGTTAATTCTATAAAACAGTTGAAACCACCACTCTGTTTGGCCTGGTTTATCCTGATTGAGGCGTTTTTCTCTGTTTGGCTTTTTATCAATTAGGATCAAAATATTAGCCCACATGTAAATGTAGGCAGTATAACAATCAGCCACTGACATCACAATCACAGTTAATACTTCATGTAAATATAGTTGTAAAAGACATTCCATTATTTTCATCCATACACAAGCTAATCATAAAATGTTTTTTTTATGAGCTGTAACAGCAAATTCAGCATTATTTAGATTCTAAAAACACAAACAGATCAATCAGCTCCTTCAGATCAATATATCAGCAGGAGCTATAAAGTGAAACAGTGGACTAAAATTTAGTTTTTGATGAACGCTAAAGCATCGAGCTGTTTAAAATTGGCCCTTCACTTACAGTACAAGCCTTATTTAGGGTCGGCTGAGGACACGCTATTCATTTACACTGATATCCTGGGGGTCCACTCACACCCACCCACGCACCATCTCCACAGACACAGTGGAGCTTTGTAGTGTAACCACAACCTTTAGCTATTGCAGCTCTGCATCACTCTGCTCTTTTCACAGCTGTATTCAGTGCTTTGCTAACTTCTGCATGGCTACAGTTATACTCACTCAAGCCCGGAGACGCAGCCAACTCCTGTAAGATATTCAGCTATAAAACCTCTGCAGTCTGGCTTTGCAAACTTGACACAGCTTGAAATAGATTTGAGAAATCAGACTGCAGCGTGACATGTGGCCAAACACTTGTTTCCAACCTTAAACAATAGAAAGGCCACGAATGGACTGCTGTTAAACATAAAAGCAGGACAGACATCTTCTGAGGCGACCTCAGCTGTGGTCTAACACATCAGCAGGATCGTGTTTCTTCCCACCATCCTTCCAACACTCGTCTCGCTGGATCCAGTTTATAGTCATTCCCTGCTCGCTTCTTTTGTCGGCTTCAACGACCTTTTGTCAAAATGAAGTCCATCAAAGAGAGAGATAAATATAGAGGGGTGAGTGGACCAAAGGAAAAAGGTGAACATGATGTAATCAAATGAAAGTGATGGGAAATTTTGAACAGCAGTGAAGTAGTGAAAGGGCTTCAGATGTTCACATGTACATATTTGGAGTTGTTTTATTTATTTGTTTGTTTGAGGAGATGAGACTGTATGGTTGAAGGTTATTTTTAGAAATGGTAGGAAACATTTTACAAATCTGGATCCAAGCCAGAAAAAAGTGTCAAGATGTTTGTCAGTGGCTTTCAAAGCAAATGCATTGAAATGTTTCCAGGCAACACCTGGAAAAAAAGTCGACAGATATATGAAACGAAAAGCCGAAGTGAAATAGACTGAAAGCATTCTGACAGCATTATGTCCCCCTGTCATGGCTGCCATTCATTTAAACTTCATATCTTTCTGTAGATGCTGGTTATCTGTTTGTTACTTCCTCCTGATTTAAACGTATTTTTAAAGTGGATACAGTTGACAGAAACCACGTCAGTGCGCTCAGATGTGTCACTCATCAGCTGCCCCCAAACCCCAACTTCCCCTCTGAAATGGCCACTTTAACCCCAGCAATGGGAAATATAAAATGGGCAGTAATGGGAAGCTTGTGGATCGTCTCCAAGGACATGCTTTTCTTTTTCTTTTCTTCCCTTCACTAAAATGTTGCCCTCTGGGTATTGTGTTCTCCAGTACCAGGGTCAGTATCATCTATCTAAATTTTTTATTTTCAACGAAAATATGTGAGTGCATGTCCTTGAAAAAGTAGCTTACTGTTGTTTTTATTGTGTGTTTGAAGCGGCCGGTGTATGTGCTTGGCTCAGTTATGTGTTCTTTCTGTCTCCTCCTTTTTTTGATTCTTGGTGAAAATGATCTGATTCAAACATGCATTCTGATATCCATTGGACTGGATCAGTACCAGAGTTCCCTTTTGCATAGGAATCTATAGTAAATGGTCCCCCTGGCTAAAGAGAAACACTTGTTGTCTGTTTTTAGACGACTGAAGACAGAAACAGTCCTGTTAGACTGGAAGCAGGGCTGAGACTGGAATTGATTGTAGCAATTCTGGCAGCTTCTTCAGGTTTTCACATTTTATACCAACAGACTGCACAGTCATTTATTCTCCACTGTGTTATAATGCTTCTTAATGTGCAGTGTTGCTCAGACCCTGCCATCGCTGGACTGTTTCCAAATGCTTCTAGTGGGAATTGCAGAATCCTCCCAAAATGCCCCGTCCTGTGTCGGATATCCAAAAGGTTACTGTCTCATAATGTATGTACGGTGGAGGTTTAGTACTCAATGGTATTTACAAAAGGGAAAAATACACTGATTATCTACAGAAACACACCTGATGTTGGAATTATTGATTAAATTAGGTTAATCTTCCCTGTGATATAATTCATACAGAACATATTCCCACTGAGGCTGTCATTCCTCCCCGTATCTCCTCGTCCCTGCCTTTTTCTTTTCTTCTGCTTGTTTCTATCATCACACATTAACATGTCTCACAAGCAGATGGTATCTGGATGTGAACAATCTGTATATCATTTAGACAGAAATTAAAATGAGCCTCCACCCCGGCAAACATAAACATACCTGGGTGACCGGAGGGGATGCAAAAGTATTCATCTTAAGCCTTTCTTTGCATGATCTTGTATTTATTTCACCTCAGAGCCTCCCTTTGTCAATTAACATAACACAAGTATGAGATGAGTGTTTGTGTTTTGATGCTGTGACAGACAGTAGGTGTGCTGTTTTTCCTCTGCATACCTAATCATTACAGAAGGACAAATATGTTTTTAGGTTTTCACACTGAAGTGTTAAACCACAACTCAGCCCACCTTCTGGGTTTGTTTCAGTGATTAAAATCCAACGTCACTACTTCTCTGCACTAAAATACACACTGATGTATGTAGAGCAGCATTTTGGGCATGTGATTTTATATTGGTATGTGGTCCTAGTTTTAAACATATATTTAAGTAGCAAAAACATTTAAAAGTAATTCAGTTCAAAGCCTGGAGCTCAACACTTGTTTTTGATGTTTTCAATGAAATTTGGAAAATAATTTATTCTGCCACAACTCCACAGGATACCAGTGTGCTCATTTCACAGCTGCTGGACAAAGACACACTTTGATCAGCAGCAAACTGCAGCATTTCTTCTTCTAACTCAACGATGAAACCAGAGCAGAAGTGCCAAACTATTTCCTAATTACACTCCATTAGAGTCAAATAATGCCTATTAAGTGCCCAATGTGCAAGCATTTTTCTGCTCTCTATTGTTCAAGCTACCCTACATGGAGAAAAGCATTGGGCCACACCTCAGGTGGTTTCAGTCTGTTTGCCAAAGGTGTATAAAATCAAGCAGCTGGCTTTACAGAGATTTGTGATAGAGCGGCTCGTTCTAAAGAGCTCAACGAGTGCGGTGCTATAATCGTATGCCACCACTGCAGCGTCCCAGATATGCCACGATCAGCAGTAAGTGATATTATTGCAAAGTGGAAGTGTTTTTAGGAACCACAGCAACTCAGTGTAAATTCTAATAACTAATAATAATATCTGCAATAATATCTGTTCCAAACCTCCTCTGGCTTTAACATCAGCACAAAAACCGTGTCCATGTCCAACATTTGAAAAATGAGTCACCTGTGCTAACAAAGTGATTGATGGCAGAAAATTATAACAAATTACAACTCTTTGTGAGGGACGGCAGTAAGCAGGGAAGTCAACTTCTTCCTCCAGGAATCAGAGAACACGTTTAATGTCAGACATACAGTGATAAACTCCAAGTCAAGACTCACAGATGCCATATGAGTGCTAAATATGTGCAGACTGCTCAGAGGCTGTGATTGATAGGGACTGAGTGTGAGCGTGGACCTCATGCCGACTTTGATCCCATTTGCTGTCAACTGAGTGGGCGGGATCAGCGTCATCTCACGGCGGTGAATGTGCAGCATGTGGCAGGATCCACACAGTACAAGCCTGCTGCTCTCAGTGTGTGTTAGCAAAGCATTTTACATTTTGGTTTTGACTAATTTCAGTTTTATAACCTCTTCAATTGTCTTACAAAACTGTGGTGCAAATTCTCCCAAAGTGCTTCCTGAGTAATCATCTGAAGTGCTCTCATCAACCACACACACAGCTGCTGTCCTCCGTCTCACACTCCTCCAGCTTTGTGTTTTCTTACTCTCACTTTGTCTCTCTAATGCCCCCCCCATTCACTTCCCCCTTTTTAATAATGTATGAAGGGAAAATGCAAGCAGACCAAAAGGCATAATTTTCCCAAGTGCAGTTCATTGTGTTCTGAAAAAAAAATACAAAAGTGAATTATGAATGCTTAAGTGTACCAAGTGTATTGATTTATGTTTGAATATAATCTATTATTGTAATAAAATCAGGAAAGTGTGTTATGAGACCACGCAGCAGGAAATGGGGAGGATGAAGGATCCTCTTTGGCCTCTTCTTTTCTCCTGCTCTGTAGCTTCTGCTCTTTTTTTTAGTCAGTGTGTCTTCTCCTCATCCACCCGCTGCAGTAACCGTCTTCCTCTTTTTCTCCTCCTCCAGGTCCGTCTTCTGTACTGCTCCCTGGAAGAGGCTGAGCTTATTTTCCGGGCAGCTTGGGCAGCGGGTCAGGCCGGGCCTAGCCACATGTGGTTTGCTGTCGGACCGGCCCTAGCGGGGCTGGGTCTGGAGGGGCTTCCAAAGGCTTTGTTTGCCATCCGGCCACAGGGGTGGAGGGATGAGCCACGCAGGTACGAGTCAAGCACATAGGCTTTCAAATTTCAGGGGTTTCAAGTAGAGCTTCTGTAGGTCCAAGGATTTTAATTTGAGGATGATGTTGTTAGATGTGGCAGTGTGATGATTTTTGTTGTGAGGACACCCCCACTCCCATCAGAGTCACCAGAGTCCAAACATCATAACACAGAGCGGTGATGAGAACCCACATGAGGCCAGAAACTCCAAGAATCAGGGGCCACATGTACAAGCCAAATGCCTACTGGACAAAAATGTCATGTTCAGATGAGACAAAGATTGAGGTGTTTGGCCACAATGATGAGAGATCTGTTTGGATGAGTAAAGGTGAGGCTTTCAAACTTAATTCAACTGAATTTTATTTATACAGTGCCAAATCAGAACAATCAGTTTGCCTCAAGGTGCTGTTTATATTGGAAGGTAAAGACCCTACAGTACAGCTGCCACTGGTTCTGGTACATTGCACAAAGTGGTTATTAGAAGAAAGACGACTACGTCACCTCAGCTCAACAACTGGACAGTTGAATTTTAGTCACAGTTGGGTGTTCCAACAGGACAATGATCCCAAATGCACATCAAGACTGGTTTTGGAAAGGATAAGGCAGGGTAACATTACGCTACTGGAATGGCCTTCCCAAAGCTCCGACCTCAACCCTATCGAAAATTTGTGTACTTAGCTTGAAAGCTGAGTCCCGGAAAGCAACCGATTTATATAAACTCCCAATTCTGCCAAGAAGAGAGGTCAAATATCCAGCCAGAATTATGTCAAGATTGTAGAGGTGCAACTTGCTGAGGGACATTTGACCATTAGTGTGGGTGTTTGTTTACTATTTACCCTGCATGGATTAGAGAAAAGACAGAATCATTTCAAACTTGTGCGTGCAATTCTTGTTTTTTAAACTCACTAAAGATGTGTTCTGTACGATTATTCCATCCTGGAAAAAGAAATCATCAAAAGCCCAAACTTACCATGACATTCATGCCCATGATGGGTGTCTGTTAACTTTTGACCACAGCAGTACCCTTAAACTGGCTTAAATCCTATCTCTCCGGCAGCACTCAGTTCATTAATTCATAAATTTCAAATCTCAGCCATTTCTAGTTATAACGGTTGATCCCCAGGGATCTGTCCTGGGGCCTCTTCTGTTCGTCCTCCATCTGCTTTCTCTTGGCCATGTCTTTCCGCTGCTATGCTGATGACACCCAGCTTTACCTGTTCATCAAACCTACCTCTGCTCTTCCGCCCACCTCCCTGGGGGAGTTTTCCTGGGGGAAATCAAATCCTGGTTCTCCAAGAACTTTCTCAAATTGAACAGTGGTTAAAACTGAGGTTCTCCTCATTAACACCAAATCCATCTCGTCAAGACGGAGCAGTTGACATTTCCTCAGTTTTTCCCTCCCTTCAGGTACCATCCCTGTTCATGCCTCGGTTACATCCCACATCAGCTACTGTGGCTCCCTTTGGTCTTCCTCTCAGGTCTATCCTTAAGCTTCAACTGGTTCAGAATTCTGCCACTTTCATCATCACTTTTAGCCACGTCATCATGCATTCAGCATCCTAACTGGCTCCTGGTTGAATATTTATTGATTTCAATATTCTACTCCTCACCTTTAACCAGTCCATAACCTTGCTCCACAGTACCTATTTGAACCTCTGCACATCAACACACCTGTTCAGACTCTCAGGTCTTCTTCTATCCATCTGACCATGCTGTCTGCCCATTCAGCTCCTCTGCCTCTGGAACTCTGTAACATCTGTAATATTGACCCTCTTTCAAATCCCATCTCAAAATGCACCTCTTAAGACTGGCATACTCACTCACACTGATCTTTACCCATCTGTCATGTGAATTCTGTTCTTAATAACTTTATATACGAACTTCATTTATTGATTTTTTAAAAATATATTTTCTTGTTATATTACTTTTTTATGTATATCTCTTTTGGTGTAAGGTGTCCTTGAGCATTTTGAAAGTTGACTACAATAAAATATTACTATGAAGATGATTTAATTTTAGCCTTGCAATTACAGGTTTTTATGGTTTGTTTGCCTTGGATTGATGCAAAACCAGGTCAGAACGGTACAAAATTAATCTTTGTGAGTGGACACTAACTGCAAGGTGTGATGAAAATCTGCAGGCAATGATAAGACTATGAAGCATCACGGAAATGTTATATATGTTTACAATGCTGCTAGCTCAGCCTAGTACCTAATTTGCATATTGAAATTTGATCAGAATCTCAGTGGAATCAAGGTAATTAGTGTGCCTCTTATTACCAAAGACTCACGATTGGATGACATTATCCTCACAACCCTTTTTAGAATCAGAATGAAAGTGAACAACAGATGCAGTGAGATCTGCCGTGCTCACTACACACCAAGCACCAGATATCCATGGGCTAGATCTGATCAGCCAGGCATGGCCTTAAGGGAGAAAAAAGTCTTGTTATGCCTGGAAAAATAAAAGATTAAAAGTCTGTTACCAAGACTTGAATTTTACCTAATTTCAGCCATAAATTCATGTTTACTCGTCAGCATTTTTCTGTTGATTACAGATCTAAAAGGCGTCTGAATGGTAAATACTGGTTCAAAAGTGGAAGTTTAATAGATATTTTAATTGGATGTGAAAAGGCTGTGATTAGCCAGAGAGCGTTCTCTACGAATACACAGATTAATATTGACAGTAGTCTTTTTAAAAACATGTTTTATAAACTTTTTTTTTATACTTTTATAAGTTTTCTAAACATGCCATTTATTTACATTTACTGTATCTTAAGTTCCTGTCCACTGTGTAATGCGTAGCAGGCTTTGTACAGGCTCAAAACTTAGTGTCCTCATATTGTAGTGCTGGCCATTAGTGCAGTGATATGTGATGCTGCCTCACAACAGCATGGATCATCTGAGGAGTTTGCACAGGTGCTGAGGAGGACGTGACGTCCTTTCAAACAAATTTTTCAATGACCTGAAACGACCTTTTACTTTTTTAACCAAATCGAAACGTGCAGCTCGCTCTACACCAGATACTTGCTGTATTTGTAGTAAAATTATGGTTCAGTCAGTTTGAAGCTTTTGACCTGTTCTAAGTCAGTGTTACTTCAGACATTTTTTCTAAAGGTCAGGAGTGAATCTCTCTGAAGTTTGTGAACATTATACAATGTTAGCCACTCTATGACCTCCCTTCACTGCAAATGAATCCAAGTCAACAGACTTTACAGAACTGAACAATATTGTGCTGATTTTATTGATATTGAGCTTCTTGCATGGAAAAGGAAAATTGTTTTATTTAGTATTTCAAAAACTCCACAGGCTCGCTTTAAAAAGTGTATTTCTCTCTTTTTAAGACACCACATGTTCTAACCGCATTAATGGCTGTACTCTGTGAAGAAGCTTTGATTTCCAAGCATCTCGTATGTCAAAAACCTCAAAACAGTGACTCCTTGATTATTGTCTAATGCAAAAATATTCGATACACTTACTGTACTGCTGGTCCTTGTTAAAATGTAGCAGGAGAAAGGCTTTCCTCAGTCTGCTGAAACACAACATATACTTTATATAGAATCACAAAATATGTCTCCTCCTGAAACTTCACACATTCTGTTTCGTAGTTTCTTTTCTCTCAGCTGAACTGAGCAGTTTGGAGCTTTGAAGATGAAATAAACCAAAGCTTCTGATTAAAAAATACATGAGATCAGTGAAAAGATAAATATTCTTCTCTTCATGCGTGAAAGGCACACTTTTTGCACAGGGGTACACAGTGCAACTTTATAACCACCTGCACGTTCATGATGCTCTCTCTGCAAGAATGACCTGATCTTTTCATGGGGATCAAAAAATTTACATCTAATCTAATCGAAACAGACTGACCAACTGTATCCAGGTGAAAGCTTTGCTTCTGTATTGATTTTCTTTAACACTTTCAAGGCTGCTGCATGACATTCAGCAGGAGGGAAGTTAAAGATGTACACTTTATAGAGCATAATAATTTAATGGCTAATGTAAATATAAAATTTTATTGCAGCATAAATTGAAATCAGGTTAAGGAGATTTCACTGAATCTAAAACATTTTGCACAAAATGATGACAAAGGGTTTTCTTTGACATCACTGGAGTATCTCACATCACTCTTCATCCTTTATTAGAGACTCACTGTTAGCAGCCATCTTGACTCCAGTGATATGTCCCTTTCCAGCTTTCCAATCAGCTTTTGAGTGTTTTTGTAAAGCGAGAGCCCAGCAGCAGCGGCAGAGTTCTTACTGCGGCCCCGTTTACACGAGAACGGAGTGGAAACGATACTTTTTGGAAACGGCCTCCAGAGTGATGCGTTTCTGAAACACTCTGGCCTCCGTCTCCATGTAAACGGACTAATACGATGCTTTTTGGAAACGGGGTTTCCAAAAAGCATCGTATTCACTCCGTTTTCATGTAAACGGGAGGCCAAAATGCATTAAAACGACTCCATTTCCACTGGAAACATTGTGTAAATAAGGCCTGAAACACAGATGCTGCATCCAAAGAATGTGGCTACATGGGTAATAAGATGGATGCAGATTGGCACATGTAAATATCCATACTTAACATTTAAAATGAACTAATGGTACATACAGCCCAACTTACTTGATATCTAGTAATATTCTTTTTTTTTTTTTTTTTTTTTTTTTTAAAGCCTGTCATGTCTGGTAGATCTTGCAAGCAGAACTGTGATCTGAATGCGTTGTTGTGCCAAACATATTTGCTATTTCAAGATGAGCTCTATAGGTTCTCAATAGGCTCTTCTTGTTGATGTTTTAACCCTTTATTTTATTTATCTGAGTTATTTTTTCACATACAATGTAACAGCCAGAGCTGACAGGCTGAAGAAGAGGAAAATAAAGAAAAGAAAAAGGGAGAGAGAAAGGGAGCAAAAAAAAGGAGAGAAGAAAAAAAAAAAAAAAAAAAAAAAAAAAAAAGGGGAAAGAGCACAAGTCTATTAATCAGATAGTTCATCACTTTAACATAAAAAAAATACTATCAATACTTGCAAAAATAAGTTTGTGTGTGAAAAACAAAACTAACAAAGCATGTTACGCACACCAACAATTTTGTTGAGTTGTGATTGAGTGGGCGTTTGTGTCTGTGTCATGTTTGTGTCTGTGTCATGGAATGTACTTACCAATGAGGGCAAAACGCTGCAGCTCCACCCATCAGAAGCCAGAGGCAGGTATGGAAAGCCCCCGGAAACCCAGGCCACCAGCAGCCCACCAAGAGCCAGGAAGACCCTCGGCCACTCAGTCCAAAGACAACCGCACACCTACCCCAGCAGACGGGAGAGGGTGGTCTCAGACGGAGCCCCCCCAGTCGAGGAGCAAGGGCTCCAGGGAACCCAAGGCGATGAGAAGCCAGTCCCCCCCCAGCGGCCAGCCCCCTGCACTGGCCGGCGGCAGGGCCCCCGGGCCCACGGCACCCAAGGACCGCCCGACCCTCCACAGAGCCCCCCCCCCACGCCGAAGAAGCCAACGCAGCCCCGCACCGCACCCCCAAGGGGGGCAGGCCAGCACCCACGCCAGAACACCCAGCCCCACCCAGGAACCCCGAGGCACCCCCATCCCCGGGGGGTAGGGGGGAGGAGGCAACCAGCAAGGAGCGGCCAGGAGGCAAGGCACAAGGCCCAGACCCAGGTCCAGCCATACATACAAACACACCCAGACACCCGTGTACACATTTATACACAGATACTCATACATGCCCATACATACTTACCCACACACAGATATGCCATACATACACATTCACTCACCCACCCATACTCACGGAGACGGTGACAAATACACAAAGACACACATTCATCCATAGCTACCCACCCTCTGAAGACGGGGCAAGTGGAAACCACCCCAGGGCCAACAGCGACCCCAGGACGCCACCAGCCCGGTCCCCAAGGAACCACCCGACCCCTACCCTGGGCGAGACGCAAGAAATCGGGGTGTAAGATGACCCATCCACCCTCCTCCTCCCCAACTTGTAGGTCTATGTGTTAATGTTTGTGAGTGAATGAGGTGTATAGGGTGCAGTTAAAATTGAGGGGACAGTTATGCCACAAGCGCCAACTGTTGGTCGTCAGTGCTTGCCCACACTGCCCCCCCAAAACCCTCCATGTCTAAAGTGCAAATAAAATTTGGGGACAGACAGTGACGAGGATCCGAGTGGGGCCACCTCAGCGGCCCCACCTCATCAACCTCTGAGTAACATGCCTGCCCCAAAGGTCCTATGTGTATCAGGTTGTAAGTGTGTATGTGTTGTGAGTTATAATGACTAAAGTGCAATTAAAACGGAGAGGCAAGTGGTGGTGCAGCTCTCCACGTGGCCTCTCCATCCTACATCTGTGAGTGATGTGTATTCTGTGTGTGTGTGTGTGTGTGTTTGTGTATGGGGAGGGGGAGGGGGAGGGGGCATATGACCAGGAAGAATCCTGGAAGAAGAGAGCCAGCTGTCCGCTGGCTCAATAGGCACCCCGACCTCCCACACCCCAGCACAGGGCAGGGGGAGGTGAGCCCGGGGCCGCGGTGACAGCATCCCGGAGCACTGCAGCACCCGAGGTTGGTGCCCTCGCCCCCACTGCAGAGGGCGGCCCGCTCCCCCTAGATGCCCATTCACTCAACAATAGACACAAACAGGCGACAGGACATACTGGCCTGGGCATGGAAATACAGTGCCCAGTCCCCCCCAACCACCCCACCGTGGCCCCATCCCCCACCCCACCCCCCTGCAATGCAGGCACCCCAGGGCCCCAAAAGCGTAGACCGGACATCCCGACGCCAGGCCAACCCACCCCACCCGGTGGCGCGGCCGGGACAGCAGAGGCCCCCCCCGCCCCAGGGAGGACCCACCGGGAGCCGGCGCGGCCCCAGTGTCGGGGCCCCAGACCCCAGCCCCCAAGCCATACAGGGAAGACCAGCCAACCGACCGAGGGCCGGCACCACCCCCCCAAGCACCCCGCCCACACCCCAGGACCGAAGGCAGCATCATCCAAGCCCCCAGCACCATCAACCAGGACAGGCACACAGACATCACCAGAAGGTCGCCCCAGGACTCCAGTTTCAGGAGGCTACCAGCTACCTAGGCATCCGGAGTCCTCACCCACCCCCCTACAAAGCACATCAGGAGCAGAGCCCGCAGCCCACCACCCCCACTAAGTAATGGAGCTGAGCAGGGGGAACCAAAGAGAGTCAAATTCCTCCAATTTGTTTTTAGAAGAAGCAGACATTCTCTCTAAACTAACATGATCTACTAATAAATTTCTGTACTGAGTAATACATAGTTTATTTTTTGTCTTCCAGTTCATGAGGATCATCTTCTTAGCGATGCACAGGGCAGTAAGAACTATGTGTGATATATTTAACTCCATAATTAATTCACTGACATCACCTAAGATGCATAGTCTGGGGGAAGTTGGGATACAACAGCTAAACCATGTGGATAGATCTTCACAAATCCTCTGCCAAAATCTCTGAACTGGTACACAAGACCACAGAGCGTGTAGATGATTATCCTCTGAATTGCTTGTACAGTGGGTGCATATGTTTGAGTGTGTAAGGCCCATTTGGAACATCCTTTGTCCAGTGTAGTATGTTCTATGGAGAATCTTATATTGTACAAGTTGTAGTTGGGGTCTTTTAGTCATTTTGAAGATATTTAAACATATTTCTGTCCATAAATTTTGATCCAGGTTGACAGAAAGATCACGCTCCCATTTTGCAATTGGGAGGGAAACTGAATCATCAGTTTTTATTAATAATTTATATAATTTTGATAACAATTTTGGGGTACAGAGGTTAAGAAATTCTGTTACCCAAGTAGGCATTTCTAGATTCAATTGATTAAGGTTAAATCTTCCCTGTAGGACGGACTTAACTTGTTGGTATTCCAGAAATCTACCGTTGCC
This sequence comes from Archocentrus centrarchus, assembly GCF_007364275.1. Taxonomy (NCBI): domain Eukaryota; kingdom Metazoa; phylum Chordata; class Actinopteri; order Cichliformes; family Cichlidae; genus Archocentrus; species Archocentrus centrarchus. The sequence goes on from NC_044356.1 coordinate 5,043,781, forward strand.
AATTCTATATTTTGATATAAGTTCTTGGAACGTGATAAAATTTCCATCTTGGATAATATGTTCTAAGTTATTTATACCCTTATCACACCATAACGGAAAATTCAGCATTTTCTTTTTCTGACAAATATCTGGATTGTTCCAAATCGGTGTTAGTTTACAGGGGATGAGTGAAGACTTGTTATTTTTAAAAATTCCCACCAGGCTGTCAGAGAGGTATTTATACTAAGGACTTTATAGCAGTTATGATGTTTAATACTGGAACTAATGAAAGGTAGATCTGAGATTTTTATTTTTCCACAAAACGCCTGTTCTAGATCCAGCCATGGGTTGTCTAATGAATTGGATTTGATCCACTTTGAAATATACTGCAATCTACTGCTTAAGAAATAGTAATAAAAGTTTGGTAATTCTAGACCTCCACTGTGTTTTGGCTTTTGTAAAGTTTTTAAGCTTATTCTTGACGGTTTGTTTTTCCATAAAAATTTTGAGATGTTTGAATCTAGTGACTTAAACCAAGGAAGAGTAGGTTTATTAGGGATCAATGAAAATAGATAATTAATTTTTGGTAAAACCATCATTTTAATGGCAGCAACTCTCCCCATGAGTGATATAGGTAAACTGTTCCAACGTGTGAGATCATCCTCTATTGTTTTTAATAAGGGGATATGATTTAATCGTACCAAGTCTGAGAGCCTGGCGGAAAAATTTATGCCTAAATATCTAATATTTCCTGACTTTAGTGGGGTCCTAGAGGTTCTCTGGAAATTACAATTCAGAGGCAAAACTGTTGATTTACACCAATTGATAGAGTAATCGGATATAGATGAGAACTTATCTATCAGTGTGATAGTCTTCAAAAGAGAGCCTTGTGAATTCCCAAGGAAAAGTAATACATCATCAGCATAAAGGCTAAGTTTATGGTTCATATTTTCAGTTTGAATCCCTTTAATATTTACATTTTGACGGATTGCTGCTGCTAGCGGCTCAATGAAAATTACAAAAAGAGAGGGAGAGAGTGGGCAGCCCTGCCTAGTGCCCCTCTGCAGACTGAAGCTTTGTGAAATGAGATCATTTGTCCTAACACGCGCATTCGGAGAGCTGTGTAGTGTTCTGATCCAGTTTATAAAGGATGAACCGAATCCAAATTTTTGTATAACTGCTAGTAAGAATTTCCAATTTACCCGATCAAATGCCTTTTCTGCATCTAAAGACACGATTGTCGTCTCTAATTTGTTAATAGAACAATAGTCTATTATATTTATCAGTCGACGTGTATTATTGGCTGAGTGCCGACCCTTGATAAAGCCTGTTTGATCTGGATGTACAATAAATGGAGTAATACTTTCTAATCTTTTGGCAAGGGCTTTGCAAATTATTTTAAGATCTACATTAATGAGAGAGATTGGCCTGTAGCTGGATGGGAGTGTGGGGTCTTTGCCTGGTTTAAGAAGCAGGCTAATGTTAGCATAGTTTAAGGTTGGAGATAAGATGTGGTCATTCTGAATCTGAGTTACCATTCTGAAAAAAATGGGAGCTAGCTCAGACCAAAATTCTTTATAAAACTCGGCTGGAAAACCATCTGGGCCTGGGGCTTTATTATTTGGGAGATGCTGTAGGGCTTCACTAAGTTCAGACAATGAAAGAGGTAAATCCAGAGCTGCAGCCTGGCTGTCATTTAGTTTTGGTAGATTTATATTATTAAGAAATTCTTCAATTTCAGTATCAGATGGGTTAATCTGTGGTGAATATAAGGCTTCATAGAAGTCTTTGAAAGAGTTATTTATTTGTTGTGGGTCATGAGTAATAATACCAGTCGAGTCTTTAATAGAAAAAATAGCTGTTTTTTTTTATTCAGTTTTAATTGCTTGGCCAGGAATTTTCCAGATTTATTTCCATGCTCAAAGTTTTCCAAACGCAGCCTCTGCAACATAAATTGTGTCCTTTTATCAATTATTTCATTTAGCTCCAGTTTCAGTTTCCTCAGACTGATAATTGTATGTTCTTGTGGTGAAGCGGCATAGGCAGTTTCTAAAGATTTAATTTTTTGTTCTAATTCTAACACAAGTGCTTTTTCTTTATTTTTCCTATGCGAGCAGTAAGATATTATTTTGCCCCGCATTACTGCCTTTCCTGCTTCCCAAAGAACACATGGTGAAATTCCTGGAATATCATTATATTCTAAGTATGCTGACCATTCCTTTTTGAAATAATTAATAAAATCTTCTTCTTTAAGTAATGATGTATTAAATCTCCAGTTCCTGATTGGTGGTGTGACTCTTTTCTGTGTCAGAGACATAGACACCGGTGCATGATCGCTAATAGTGATAGGGTGAATCTGAGTGTCTGTGATATCCATCATCATGGAGCTGCTAACTAAAAAGTAATCTAAGCGGGAATGAGATTTGTGTACTGGTGAGAAAAAACTATAATCTCTCAGAGTGGGGTGATGTGAACGCCAAGCATCGCAAAGACCAAAATCCTTCATGTACTGTTTAAGAATGTCTGCAGACTGCCAGTTCCTCTGACTCACTGCTGTACTGAGCCTGTCAATATCTGCATTAAGTATCAGGTTGAAGTCTCCTCCTATTACAAGTGTGGTGTCAGAGTGATCTGAGAGTGAAGTGAACAAAGCATGAAAGAAGGAGGGGTCATCAACATTTGGCCCATATATACTAGCAATACATAAATCTGTATTCTGTATAGATAAATTAAGTATTATAAATCTACCTTCAGGGTCTATTGTACTGTTGCTAATGTTAAAGTTTATCTTCTTGTTAATCAATATAGCTACACCTCTTTGTTTGGAGTTATAGCAGGCTGAGTACGTGTGAGGGAACTGTGGAGAGGAAAGAGTGAGCACAGATGTTTTGGACACATGTGTCTCCTGTAGAAAAACAACATCTGCTTTTAAGTCTTTTAACTGATTAAAAATTTTTAGTCTCTTTTCCCTCGAACCAGCCCCGTGCACATTCCATGAGACAAATCTGAGTGTGCTCATATTTAAACTAACTGATGGACTGTTGTGTGCTCACTAAAGATGTGTGTGTGTGTGTACATATGTTCTGTATGTTGGCGTGTGCCCTTTATATTGATGTGTGCGTGTGTATGTGCGCTGTATGTTGGTGTGTGTGCATCTGCGCTGTATGTTAGTGTAGTAAACTGTAGCATTGTAAGTGACGTAAACATTTTTTTTTTTTTTTTTTTTTTTTTTTTTTTTTTTAGCCTGTCATGTCTGGCATCTTTCACAATCGGAATGATGATCCGAATGCACTGATGTACCAAACATATTTGCTTTGACAAGAACAGCTCTATATGTTTCCTATAGGCTCTTCTTGTTAATGTTTGCAATTTTATTTTTATTTATTTATCTTTTTATTTAGTTATTCATGCCAAGTCTGACAGGCAACAAGGAAGGGGCAAGAACAAGAGGTGGGGGGGAGAAAAGGGGGGGGGGGGGGGGGGGGGAGAAAAGGAAGAAAGGAGATAGGAAAAAAAATAAAAAAAAAAAAAAAAATAAAAGGGGTTGATATACTCACACACACACACACACACACACACACACACACACACATCCATACACACACCCATATGCACCTACATATACACACACACACAAACACACACACACAAGTTTATTGTTTGTAGTAATGTGTGTGTATGCGCCTTTGTCATGCAATGTATTCGATAATGAGGGCGAGAAACTGCAACCATGCCCCCCGCGATCCAGAGGCAGATAGGGAAGGACCCAGGGGACCCAGGCCATCCACAGCACAGGAGCTCAGAAGACTTGGGGCCACACATCCCGATGGCAACCGCGTACACTCCCCAGAAGAGGAAGGAGGGAGGCTACAGACGGAACCCCCACAATCCAGGGGCTAGAGTCCAGAGAGCCAGAGACGACGGGCAGCCCACCCCCCCCGGCAGGCCGGCACCCCCAGCACGAGCCAGGCATGCGGCCCCCGAGGCCCCAAGCGCCCGAGAGCAGCCCGACACCCGGCAGAGCCCCCCCACGCGCCAAAGAGGCCCAAGCCACCCCCAGGTCACGGCCGCCAAGGGAGCAGGCCAAAAACCATGCCGAGACATCCGGCCACACATCCCGGGACCCACGGGCACCCACACCCCAGGGGCGGCAGTGACGACCAGTGGGGAGCAGCGTGGAGCGGTAGGGAGGGGTAACTCCCACCCTCCGTGTCCCACCGGTGCCAAGGCTTGGCAAGCCACCAACCCAGGCCCAGCTGTCCACACACACACACTCTCACAAGCACGCACGTACACACACACACACACGTACCAGTCATTCCCTCATGTACACACACGCACATACACACGCACGCACATTCGCATGCACCAGTCACACACTCATGCATACGCACATGTAACATACATGGACACCTAATGTGGGAGAGCGGGTACCAGCACCAAGCCAGCGGCAACCCAGGGAAGCAGCCAACCCAGCCCCGAACAATGAGCCAGTCCCCATCCCAGGCGGGGTGCATGGAACTGGGGTGTGAGAAGGCCCGCCCGCCCCCTCCTCCCACTCAGCGTGTTGGGGGGGTGATGTGAATGTATGTACTGAGAAGAATGTGTATGGCTGTGTGAAAACTACAGTGCTTTTAAAATTGGAGGGACAGATGTAATATGAGCACTGAATAACAGCGCCCATCCACACTGTCCCCCCAAGGCCCTCAATGTCTAAAATGTAAATAAAATTGAGGTGCAGGCAGCAGTGAACAGACAAGTGGGGCCACCTCAGCAGTGCCACCCACTAACCACTGTGTGACACACCTGCCCCCCAAGGCCCTATATGTACTATGATGTGTTGTGAGCTGTATAATGCAATTAAAAAAGGAGGAGTGGGACATCACGCAGCACAGCGAGCAGAGCCGAGGTGATGGCCCTACTCACTGCAGCACGAGCCCCCCACCCCCGAGAACCTATGTGTGCATAATGTGATGTTAAACTGAGTGGGAGGAGGGGAGGGGCCAGGATAAATATGACCGGGAGGCAGAGGACTACCCCCCGGAGGAAGAGAGCCAGCTAGCTACTGGCTCACTAGGCACCCCAGTTCCCTACACCCCCCCGCAGCCCAGGGAAGGCAGGTCCAGGGCCTGAAGTGACCGCACCCCCAGGACGCCACCGTACTCCAGGCCGGCACCCACTGCCCCCACTGCAAACAGGACACAACACACACCCCACATGCATACAAAGGACAACAAATATCGCACACACACACACACGCACGTACGCACACATACACACGCACGCACACACACGCACACACACACACAGACACACACCCCCACATACATACTCACACATACACACACACGCACACAGTGGTCCTGAGTCAGAACTAACCGGCCCCGTGTGGGGCAACTGCTGCTCCCTCACCTGAGCGCCCCACCACCCCATGGGGGAGGGCACCCAGAATCCCGGAATGCCAGCCAGACACCCCGACACAGCCAACCCACCCCACACGGCGGCGCGCCCAAGGGGGCACAGACCCCTCCCGCGCAGGGAGGGGCCCAGCCAGGAAACGGGCAACCCCGGGCACCAGGGCCCTGACCCCCGCACCCCGGCCCCCACAGAGGAAGCCGGCCACCCGGACGGGGCCAGCACCGCCACCACGGGACCCCGAGCCCCACACCCCACGACCATAAGAGCACCATCCAAGTCCCCACCACCAACAACCAGGGCCCGGACACAGAAACCACAAAACGGTAGCCACCGCCTCCAGGCCAGAGCCATCAGACACCCAGGCCCCCCCGGCCCAACCCCAGCCACCTACCGGGTGCGCCATGAAACTAGACCACAGCTCGTCACCCCCATCATGCGATGGAGCTGATCAGTGGGGACCAGAGAGATTCAAATTTTGCCAGTTGATTTTTAGAGGTGGCAGACATTCTTTCCAGACTAATGTGGTCTAAAAGTAGATTCTTATAGTGAGTAACGCATAAATCATTTTTTGATTTCCAATTCATGAGGATAGTTTTCTTAGCGATGCATAAGGTAGTAAGAACTATGTGTGATATATTTGTTTCCATGTTTAATTCACTTAAATCACCTAGAATGCACAGTTTTGGTGATGTTGGGATATCGCAATTAAAACATGTGGATAATTCCTCACATATCCTCTGCCAGAACCTCTGAACAGGTGTACAAGACCAAACTGCATGCATATAGTTTTCAGTATGGTTGCCTGAACAGTGGGTGCATATATTTGTGTCTCTGAGGCCCATTTGGAACATCCTGTGTCCTGTATAATGTATTCTATGGAGAGTTTTGTATTGTATAAGTTGTAAATTCGGACTTTTAGTCATTTTGAAAGTGTTTAAACATATCTGTGTCCAGAAGTTTTCCTCTGGGTTAATGGAAAGATCTCGCTCCCATTTTGTAGTTGGGAGGGATATTGAATCATTAATTTTTAATAATAACTTATATATTTTTGATAGTAATTTAGGGGTATAAAGATTTAGAAATTCTGTTACCAGTACAGGGGTTTCTAATTTTAAATTATTTAAATTAAACCTTGCCTGTATGATAGACCTCAACTGCTGGTATTCGAGAAATTTGCTATTGCTAATTTCATATTTGGAAATAAGTTCTTCAAATGAAATAAAGGTCCCATCGTGAATACCATGTTCTAAATTCTTTATTCCTTTCTCTTGCCATGTTGAGAAGTTCAGTACTGTCTTTTTCTGACATATATCTGGATTGTTCCAAATGGGTGTCAGTTCACATGGGATAAGTGAAGACTTTGTTATCTTTAAGAATTCCCACCAGGCTGTCAGAGAGGTATTTATGTTAAGACTTTTAAAACTGCTATGATGTTTAATACTGACGCTAATGAAAGGTAAGTCAGAGATTTTCCCTTTTCCACAGAGTGTTTGTTCTAAATCCAGCCATGGGCTGTCTAAAGGGCTTGATTTGATCCATCTTGAAATATACTGTAATCTATTGGCTAAGAAATAGTGATAAAAGTTTGGGAGTTCTAGACCACCACTGCATTTTAGCTTTTGTAAAGTTTTTAAACTTATTCTTGAGGTTTTATTTTTCCACAAATATTTTGAAATGTTTGAGTCCAGAGATTTAAACCAGGCAACAGAAGGTTTATTAGGGATCAGTGAAAACAAATAATTGATTTTAGGCAAAATTATCATTTTTACTGTGGCAACTCTCCCCATGATAGATATAGGTAGAGAGTTCCAACGTGTGAGATCATCCTCTACTGTTTTTAATAGAGGAATATGATTCAACCGTACCAGGTCTGACAGCCTGGGGGAAAAATTAACACCTAAATATTTAATATTGCCAGATTGTATTGAGGTGGTCGTGGTGTTCTGAAAATTACAATTTAGAGGTAAAACGTTTGATTTACTCCAATTGATGGAGTAGTCTGATATAGATGAGAACTTATCTATAAGTGTGATTGTTTTTAGAAGAGAAGTTTGTGAGTTCTCAAGGAAAAGTAATACATCATCAGCATAAAGGCTTATCTTATGGTCTGTGTTTTCTGTTTGAATTCCTTTAATATCTACATTTTGTCGGATTGTTGCTGCTAGTGGTTCAATGAAAATGACAAAGAGTGAAGGAGAAAGTGGGCAGCCCTGTCTGGTGCCTCTCTGCAGACTGAAGCTTTGGGAAATAAGATCATTTGTTCTAACACGTGCATTTGGAGAGCTGTATAATGTTCTGATCCAGTTTTTGAAGGATGAACCAAATCCAAATTTGTGTAGAACGGCTAACAGAAATTTCCAATTTACCCTATCAAATGCCTTCTCTGCATCTAAAGAGACAACTGTGGTTTCTAATTTATTAATAGAACAGTAATCTATTATATTTATCAGTCTGCGTGTATTATTGGCAGAGTGCCGACCCTTGATAAAACCTGTTTGGTCTGGATGTATAATAGATGGAGTGATTTTTTTCTAACCTTCTGGCAAGGACTTTGCAAATTATTTTAAGGTCTACATTAATCAGAGAGATTGGCCTGTAGCTGGATGGGAGTGTGGGGTCTTTGCCTGGTTTAAGAAGTAGACTAATGTTAGCAGAGTTCATGTTTGGAGAGACCGCATGATTGCTCTGAATCTGAGCCACCATTCTGAGAAAAGAGGGTCTTAGCACAGACCAAAATTCTTTATAAAACTCTGCTGGAAAACCATCTGGGCCTGGGGCTTTATTATTTGGGAGATGCTGTATTGCTTCGTAAAATTCAGATGATGAAAGAGGCGAATCAAGAGTCACGGCCTGTTCATCATTTAGTTTAGGTAGATTAATGTTATTAAGATATTCTTCAATTTCAGCATCAGATGGATTAATCTGCGATGAGTATAAGGCTTCATAGAAGTCTCTAAAAGAGTTATTTATTTGTTGTGGGTCGTGGGTAATATTACCAGTTGAGTCTTTAATAGAATAAATGGCTGTTTTTTCTTTATTTAGTTTTAACTGGTTAGCCAAAAATTTTCCAGATTTATTTCCATGTTTCCAAGTTTTCTAAACGCAGCCTCTGCAACATGAATTGTGTCCTTTTATCAATTATTTCATTTAACTCCAGTTTTAGTTTCCTCATGTTGTTAATTATATGTTCTTGTGGTGAAGCAGCATAGGCAGTTTCTAAAGATTTAATTTTCTGTTCTAATTCTAACACAAGTGCTTTTTCTTTATTTTTCTTATGCGAGCAGTAAGATATTATTTTGCCCCTCATTACTGCTTTTCCTGCTTCCCAAAGAACACATGGTGATATTCCAGGTTGATCATTATTTTCTAAATATGCTGACCACTCCTTTTTGAAATAATTAATGAAATCTTGTTCTTTAAGTAATGATGTATTAAATCTCCAGTTCCTGGTTGGTGGTGTGACTCTTTTCTGTGTCAGAGACATAGACACCGGTGCATGATCACTGATAGTGATAGGGTGAATCTGAGTGTCTGTGATATCCATCATCATGGAGCTGCTAACTAAAAAGTAATCTAAGCGGAGTGAGACTTGTGTACTGGTGAGAAGAAACTATAATCTTTCAGAGTGGGGTGATGTGAACGCCAAGCATCGCAAAGACCAAAATCCTTCATGTACTGTTTAAGAATGTCTGCAGACTGCCAGTTCCTCTGACACACTGCTGTACTGAGCCTGTCAATATCTGCATTAAGTACCAGGTTGAAGTCTCCTCCTATTATAAGTGTGGTGTCAGAGTGATCGGACAGCAAAGTGAAGAAGGTATGAAAGAAGGAGGGGTCATCAACATTTGGCCCATATATACTAGCAATACATAAATCTATATTTTGAATAGTTAAATTGAGTATTATAAATCTACCTTCTGGGTCTGATGTAGTATTTCTAATGATGCAGTTTATCTTTTTGTTAATCAATATGGCTACACCTCTTTGTTTGGTGTTATAGCAGGCTGAGTAAGTGTGAGGGAACTGTGGAGAGGAGAGTGTGTGTGCAGATGTTCTGGACACATGTGTCTCCTGTAGAAACACAACGTCAGCCTGTAAATCATTTAACCGATTAATAATTTTCACTCTCTTTTCCCTTGAACCAACTCCGCGTACATTCCATGAGACAAACTTGAGTGTGCTCATGTTTAGATTAACAGGTGAAGTGTTGTGTGTTTACTAAAGATGTGTGCGCGCGTCCTCGCATGTGTCCTCCATGACCTTGTGTGCGCATGTGTACGTGTCCTGCATGACTGTGTATCCTGTATGGCAGTGTGTGTGCTGTATGTCCGTGTGGCAAACATGTTGGGTGAAAAAAAAGAAGAAGAAAAAGGAGTGTAAAGTGAGAGAGAAATGAAACAGTGCAAACACCAAAGAGCCAAGCATAAAAAAAGAAAAAAAAAACAACATGATAACAAAACAAAGAGCTGTGCATTAATTGTTATATACAGACCTGTAGACCGGCCGCGGTTTAAGTTTATCTCTTATCTAATCAATTACATGCTTTAAATTAACATGAAGTTGCTCCTAATAAAGCCATGGGGTAACCTCCCGGTCCCTGTACAGCTGACCGTTAACATAAAGCTTATCTACAGCTACCGTAGCTCTGACGCCCTCAGTGATGTATTTCTTCCTTATTGGAAATAATACTCGCCTCCGATCGAGAATCTCTTTTGGAAATTGTTCATTAACACTGTAGTGTGTTCCACGCAGCTCTCTGCCCCGACTCCTGACCTGCTCTTTTTGCTTGTAATGTTCAAATTTAGCTACAATTGGCCGAGGCCGTTTGTTATCGGGCTTCTTACCTCCGAGCCGGTGAACACGATGGAAAGTTATATTTTTTACCGCTTCACTCGGGAGTTTCAGCTGATGCTGGAGGAATTCGCGAACCGAGGCTTCGGCATCCTCCTCTGCTTGCTCTGGGATCCCGGAGAAGACGAGGTTGTCCCGCATGCTCCGAGCCTGGATGTCCAGAATGGTCTCCCTCATTTTCTTGTTTTCCCCGGTCAGCTGTGTCATCCCATCGGTGAGTTGTTTCACGGTATCCCTCAGCGTTTTGGTTCTCGACAGCAAGCGACGCCACCTGCTCTTGGCTAAACTCCAACGACACCCTCAGCTGTTGGAATTCCTTGTGTAAAACCTCCACCAAGGCAAGTCGGGCATCTAGGCTAGTTAGCTTCTTGTCGATGGAGTCCAGGACATCAGTGAAGCTTTTCTCTGGGGATAATGTGGATGTGCTTGTTGAGCACTCGGAACGAGTGCGTTTAGAAGTTGGTGTGGCCGTGGTAGCAGGATTTTTTTGTGGTTTGCCCATCACGAAGTTGACAAAGCACTCGTCGACGTAGCTCTCCAGGCTGTACAATGTTTCCTCGTCCAGTTTGTTATATTGAAAGAATTAATAGGCAGAGGTTAGTATTAGGAATAATTCTATCTTGGTATAAATATATTGGTTTGATTTACCTGAGTTGCACCGGTTTGTTTACTATACCGCCATATTACTTACGCACAGCTCTCGCGTGATCTCAGCAGTGACGCATCTCACAGACGTGACGCCTCACAGACGCCTCACAGACGTCCCTGTGTAATGATTTCTCTGGTGACGTAAACATATTGCTGAGTGCAGAAAGAAAAAAGACGTGTAAAAAGTGACCTAAGTGACCTAAGAATGAAATTAGATGAGGGGAAAACAAAACAGAACAAACAAACAAACAAACGATCACGGTACTATGCTGACTCGTCGGCGTTAATGGTACTACTTAGACAGATTTAGACTATTTAATGGTACTGTTTAGATGGTTGAAAAAAAACTCAGAAAAGAACGTTAATATGGACACAGATCACCTGATCGATCAGCAGAGCCATGGCGTGGTGTTTTTGTCTCGGTAAAGCTGTCCGTTCACATACAGTTTGTCCACGGCGATGACAGCCCGGGAGCCTCCCTGCATGAATTTCTTCCGGATGGGGAACAGGCCCTTGCGTCACTCCAGGATCTCCTTTGGAAACTGGTTGTTGACGCTGAAGTCCGTCCCTCTCAGCTCCCGGCCGCGGCTCTTCACCAGCTCTTTTTCTTTGAAGTGTTCGAATTTGGCCACGATCGGTCTGGGTCTGCGTGCTCCGGGTCGCTTCCCTCCCAGGCGGTGGACTCTATGGAAGGCGATGGTCTTCACGGCGTCCTCCGAGAGCTTCAGGTGAGTTTGGATAAATTCCTTCACTGTAGCCTCCGGGTCCTCCTCTGCCTTCTCCGGGATACCTGAAAACACAAGATTTTCTCTCATGCTGCGGGCCTGAAGCTCGATAATCGATTCTTTAATTTTCTTATTTTCTTCTGAGAGCCGGGTCGTTTCCTCGGTGAGGGAATTCACGACTCTCTGAGGACAGCGTTTTCAGCAGCCAGTGTTTCCACCTGATGCTGGCTGAACTCGACTGACTCCCGCAGGGCCTGAAACTCCTTGTGGAGGATTTCAACCAGGGCCAAGCGGGCGTCAAAGCTGGACAATTTGTTATTAATGGACTCCAGAATGCCCACAATATTGGTGGTGGGTGGCGAAGTTGCCTCTGGGGAATCTTCTGGGCGGCTTCTTTTTGTGGACGGCGTTGCTTTGCTGGTGGAGGGAGTCGGCGTCTTGTCTGTTTTCCCCATGACGACTCGCTCAAAACACCCGTCGATGTACCGCAGCAAACTATCCAGGTCCTCTTCACCGTCCTCCAGATTGTTGAAAATAATTTAAGTTAGGCTAAGAAACTACCTATATTTTTTAGTTTTAAGCCTGTCTAGTTATAAATTGGCGAAAAAAAAAGGCTAATCATGCAAATGTTTGCTGATAGAGTCACGCCGCCATTAACGATACTGCCGAGATTCACAAAGTCTCGCGTGACTACAGCATAGTCTCCGTCTATGGTGTGTTCTCTCCGTCTATGGTGTGTCTAGTAATATTCTTTAGTGTTGCCATCCTGCACTTATTGGATGTTGGATGCACCAGATATGTTTTCTGAACTTGGATATGAATTGCATCTGAAAAATCACCCATCACTGTGTCAGTGTGCACTGCATCACACTCTATGCTGAGTGTTTTATAACCACTTCTGCTGCTGATGGACATTTCGCACTATAAACTGTTCTTGACAACATTGTAAGTTACCTCATCACAGCAACCTCTTTCACAGGAACCAATGACCAGTCACTTTAGGGGTCATCCATCCCTCCGGTTCAGGGTCACGGGGAGCTACAGCGTATCCCAGCTGTCACTGAGCAGGAGGCATGGGACACACTGGACAGGTCACCAGTCCATTGCACGGCTAACACAGACACAACCATTCAAGGCCACCAATCACCAATTAGCATGCCAATGTTTTGGATTGAGTATCGGGAGAGAACCCGGTCAGACTCCACAGAGAAAAGCCCAAGCTGCTGTGAGGTGACTGTGCTCAGCCCTCCACACTGTGCTGCCCTCACAGGACAATAATGTGTATGTTCATATCACAGAAAACTAAATTGTTGCAGCTGGTACATGTATGAAAACTGGGGTGCTGGTTCCAAGTGAAAAAAGTTTAGAAATGTGTGATGCATAAAAAAATTATTGGTATGATTTCATAACCAGCAGATGGTTATTATAGCCTTTACCCTTTACCCTCAGAAGTGCCATGAGTGGTTAGCCTTGGAAGGCCTAAGGCCGTGATTATGCGCTGTTATAGACACAACTGCTGAGCAGCCATTCCTGCTACACTTGTTTGAAGCCTGCTGCCTGGGGTGCATGCATACTCAGTGCACTGTAATGAAAACTCTCTATGAACAAATTTGCAAGGTTACACAAAATTGGCAGGCCCGGACCTTCATGTTTACCATCTGATGACAAAATTTACATCACTCAGACTCAAGCGGACTCGTGGATGTGGAAACTGTAATCGATAATAACCCTAACCCAACACCTGACCATGTACTCTGGAAAAAACTAAACGTTTTAATGCACATAAAAAGAATACAGATTTTGTGGTATATCAGTTACAATGTTTATATTTTAATCTGATCACCAAAACTTTGGACAGTTAGAAGCCAAAGGTCCCATATTCTGGTAGGATGGGGTTTGGGATTAGCACTTGGACCTTGTGAAACATCTTAAATGGATTTCAGCCTATAAAGATGCCATAATTTAGTGAATGTGGCTCCAAAACTGCTGAACAGCTCTGAGGACTATTGATGTGATCCACTCGAAACACAGTGAGTCTGATTATTTGTTATGTTCAGTGTGTGATTTGAAAAACTTTATTAAATATTGACAATTTCACTTTAACCTGAAAAGAATCAGTGCTGTCAGCGCAGTGCAACCCAATCAAATATTATACAACATAAATGAAACACAACAGCTGATCCATGCAGTTTTTGACAACTAGGTTTTGTGTAGTTTCATCTCAGTGTGATGGGAGTTTTACCTGAGTCTCTTTCAAGTCCTGTTTGATTTATTAATCCCAGGCTTTGTAACTGATTCCACGTTCAGGAGAAATGTTAAATTATTTCTCTGTGTCATCATTTTCCTTCCCATAAGAGAGCGTGTTATTGAGCAGAACATGCACCAGACAAATGATACCTTTCAAAGTGACACCTGAGCACCCTTCTTCCTGTTGAGGCCAGCAGGACTGTGAGGAGGACCTTCGTCGTGACAGCTCACATTTACACGTTTGAACTTCTGAACTCTCGTCAGCGCTTCCTTCCTCACTTCATGTCCTGCCCCACCAGCTTTTTTGAAGTGGTAATTCACTGAATTATGGAAACACCATCGAAATGCTTTGTGAATTTAGTATCATTCACATTTCATGCCTGACTGGTGAGGGCCTTGTGATCAGGACTAGAGCAGGATCTACTGTTGGTCTTAAAAGTTTATTTTACATAATAAATAACAGCATCATGTATAAGATGTGAGACGGGGCGGTTGTTGTTGTTGCTGTTGTTGTTGATTTTTACAAATCAGAGTTGATTTTACAGTCAAGCTGTGCCTTTTAAATTGTCTCTCACTGCATGAAGACTTCCAGCAGATCAGTCTGATCTATTATTAAACTGTCCTTAGACAAACAGTGACTCAGCTAATATTTATTTATTGGAACTGAGAGTACTTGACACACAATTAAATTTAGAAACTGATGTTCAGCGTTGCATTGAAGCTGTGCTTGAATTAGCTTGTTATCAGCTGCTTTATTTATGCCTCACTGTCACTGAGAGATTCATCAGCTGCTTGGCTACAAGCTCACTAACAATGTCCAGGATGGCATCCAAGCACATTTATAAGGTGGTCTTTATCACCTGCCACTTTACAGATACTCCCCTAATTACCTCACTGAAATTGTTGTTCATGTATCTGTTTTTGTTAGGGGGGGGTAAAAGCAGTAAAAGTCATGCATTTCTCTGCCAAGGCGTAAAACTCCTTTCACTCACTGAATGAAGTGATTCCTTGGATCCAGACACTCTTCCATTTGTTTCTACTTATATGTATTTAAACCTGTGTCTGTATGAATTTGGGCTTGAACAGGACAGAAGGACTCTAGAAGTTGTAGTTTGCAGTTTAGTAGGAATTAAGGTCGATCTTTCCTTGCTGTCTACATATCAAACATTTCTGCAATAATCTCCTAACTGAACCAGGTTTGTTTTGAAAGCATACCAAAAACTAACTGTTTCCACAACATGGAACACGCTGTACCCTTTTTAGCTTTAACTTATGGAGGAATCTTCCTTTATATCATGAATGTTGTGTCATTTAAATTGAGCCTCGTGTCTGTTTGACAGCTTCATGTTCATTTGTTCATGCTGATATACACATTTCTTCCCCTGGACGGTCTCTGTCCTCACCTGTACCTGTGCACTTCGCCAGCAGCAGATCAGAAAAGACCTTTAAAAGCAATCCAGTGTCTCTTTCTCACATTGTTCTCTTGCTGTTCCTGCAGGCGTATTGCCAAAGGTGTTTCTGTCCTCACCCACGGGGCAATGGCTCTGCGGAAGGACCAGGGAGCCACCAGCCGAGCACAGTACGCCGGCAACTGCCAGAGCGACGGCAACCAGACCCACCGAGTGCCAGACAGAATCAAGTAAGTGGAGGGACGGAGGGTGACTGAAGTCTGCTGTATGTGGGAATCCAGCGAGACTGGCATCAGAGTGAACAAGCAGAGGGTGCGACAGCATGGAAAAGCAAATAGTTGCCAACAGTTTTAATCAAATGTCCTCATTCAAAGCAAACCCAGAGAGCTGAATCACTCTGGCCTGAAAACAGCAGCTTTATTTTTATAGCAATATTTTACAGAGCAGCAAACTCCACTGTTTCCACTCCCGTGTTTGTTCATGCTAAAGATTTACAGATCCAGTCAGCCACAGCATTAAAAACACTGACAAGTGAAGTGAATAATATTGAATAATATTGATCTTCTCATTACAATGCTGATATCTGTGGCACTGGGATTCAAGTGGATGCTACTTTGGCACATAAGACCTGCATAAATGATTGTTATAGCTCAAGGAGACCCAATTCAACAACTGTTCAGTGACATTTCCTGATGTCAGCAGCCTCCCCCAGCAGGACAGTGCACACTGTCACACAACAAAGAACCCACGGCATTTAGCCAGCCTCCAAACTCCTCTGAACCCAATCCAATCAGGACCCACCGAAATAAGGCCAATCCACAGAGACCACAGCCTGCAACCCTCAGGACCTGCTGACACTGCACCGTGCCAGGCATCACAGATAATTTAGCCCTGCCCCAAAGGGTCAAGGCTTCTTTTGGCAGCACAGGGGTGGCCTAAGTAGTATTAGTAGTGGATGACTGGAGTATATTGTAATCATGTGGTCAGGCAAACATTTGCTTTGCAGTGAATATGAATTTTGGATTTCTAATGCAAACAGTTGGCCGATTTAAAAAACAGCAGCTATTAAAGGTACTAAAATATTGAGAAACCTTTCTGATGCTTTTTGGGGTCTGTTTATATTCAAACATTTTTCTCCAATGTTCAGCTGAAAGTCTCTACTTTTAAGTTCGGTCACATGACTTCCATTTGAAATGATTCATAGCAGCAGCAGGATATATTTAGCTCGACATCGGCGTTCCAGGTTTATCGCTCTCTGCAAATATGTTGTATATAAAACCGTAGAGGGAGGAGCCTACAGGTGGATGCTGGGGCAGCAGAGCGGTTGGAGCAGCAGGCAGCAGATGCAGGGCAGCAGTGGCAGTGAAATGTCAGAGGGAGCGATGGGAACGTTTTCAGGTTAAATGGGCTGCCAAACTGAGGCATGTTAATGTGCCCTGTTCCACACACAGGGCTAGATTTCTGACTTGATTGTGATCATACTGACTTTAGGTCCTTGCAGCTGAAACATACCTGCAGTGGATGAGATATTTAAGGCTGGAGTGGAGAAGTTGGTTAAAACCAACTTTAACATTTGCATTTAAGACAATTTGCCCTTCATAACCAGGGAGACTTTAAATATGTGAAATGGAAAATGAGCAGAGAAATAAAATAGCAGGTCCAAGTTTTAACTACATGCTTGATTGACTGCTGCTGCTCTTTGGCACAATTCCCTTTGGGAGCTGTTTGGGGAGCTGAGTTTTGCTCTCCTTTCAGCTGGCAGAGTTACAGAAACCTTCTGGTAGCTAATGCTATTCTGGATAATTGTATGTAGTTGTATTGTATTGCATTCACAGATTAATTACTATAAGATTACCGGTGTCACTCTTAATGAGCTTCAGCATCTGTATGTAGTGAGGGCTATTTCAAGGGCACAGACCATCATTTTGACCCTCAGCGTCCTCCACAGTGTTGAGGTCCACATGTTTCCACAGGTTCCTCCCAGAATTAGCACCAATACCTTCAGACAGTTTCATCCATGCGTTCCTGGAGACGACGACTGTAACCCATTACCACAAAGTTCACTCTGAGTAGTTTGTAATGTTTGACTGTCTCAGGACAGATTTTTATCAGTTTTTGGTCCGAATGAAATGAAACATGTGACTGTGACACCACCCGTCCTCAAACTCTACTGAGATATTATATACTGGATATGAAAGATGGAAATAACCATGGTGACCTCATCCATTTGTTTGTGGCTACAATTTTAAAGCCTTCAATTAGCACTATAGCTACAGGCATCTTGGCTTTTGTGCCCAGTAATGATCATAATGGGATGAGAAGGCAGAAGGCCGAGTCATGAAAGAATTACTCATATTTGTCTGATTTTAAAAAACTCAGTAAGGAACCAGCAGCACAGGTACGCTGGACGGACTCCAGCTAAGCAACTCAAATTAGCTGAGGAGGAGCCTAGCAGATGGTGCCAGCATCCACCTGCCATGCACAACAGCTAAGCCTGTAATAAAGCACATTAAGCCTATCGACAGGTAAATCGTATTATTAAAAAAAAGGTCTCTCAAAGAGGGAACTTAGCCACACAGACCAATATCATCTTTGAACCATGCCGTGTGTTTCTGCGGTATCCCAGTCAGTTATTCTGACATTCGCATGTACAGGAAACAACTCGCCTCAAGTGGCCACCAGAGGAACTGCAGTTTCTGACGCTTCTGTGTTGGCTTCATTTTTATGGAGGTTGCTGAGCTGTACTGAGTAAAAGGTGTCAAGAGGGGGCATTGACGCCCCTACTCTACTCCCACATTCTATTAATTTTTAACATTTGTAACTGCACATATGAGTTATCTTTATCTTTAGATCAGGTGGCATCACAGACCTTTGTCAGGCTTGTGGTCCTTGAGCAAGAAAATGAGGGGGGAAAAAAATCCAGTGAAATGTAAGGAAGGTTTAGGGAGAGCAAACTCAGCAGTAAAGCTAAATTACCACACTTACCATGAGGAAGAACAAACAGTAGTCTGTATGGATGTGACAGATTGATGACAATGTCAGTGAAATCTTGCCTGCACAGGACAAGAAGTTCAAGTGCAGATGGATGGTTACTGCTGGTTGCCTGCCTGCACTCTTTAATGAAGTGAACATGCTCATTTTAAACTCGGCAAAACATTTCATGCCCTTCAGAATCTCGCTCTCCATCAGCAGCAGGGCTGTCTGTCACGCTGACGGGCGCAGAGGCTCATGGGACTCTCATCGAGTGGCAGTGATAGTCCTCGCTGCAGCTGCATGAACGACACCTGTAACACATGAAGGGTTTTTCTCTCCGGGGAGATGTACACCTTTCCAAAAATATCTCTGCTCTGACTGAAGTGACGCTGAGAAATAAGACTCAACCTGTTTATAGCTTTTTTTTTGGCCTTATTCACACTTAAAGCTTCTTAATTAACAGTAATGTATGAAAATCTTAAAAGCACAACTTTGTTATTTTAGAAGTTAGATCTGTGGAAATACAAAGCAATCAATACACAGTTAAATCTGCTGTGTATGTACCAAGGTAACCTGAAGACATGTGAGAAGGGAAAAAGCTATGTGTCATAATAATAATAACTTTATATAGCGCCTTTCAAGAAACCCAAGGATGCTGTATATAGAGTGCAAACAAACAACAAAAAAATCAAATAGATAAATAAATAAACTGGAGATTAAACAGGAGAGTTTTCAGAAGTTTCTTGAAAGAGGCCAGTGAGAAGGGAGAGAGCTCCAGAGGGTGGGGGTCTGCCACACTGAAGGCTCTGTCCCCAAAGGTGTGGAGGTTGGTGCGAGGGACAGACCCGTGGCTGAGGACCAAAGTGTCGAGGCTGTTTGTATGGGTGAAGGAGGTCGGACAGACACTGAGGGATTCATAAGTGAGAAGAAGGATCTTGGAGGTAACTTTACCAGGAGCCAGTGGAGATTAATAAGGGTGTGGGTGATATGTTGCCAGAGCTTAGTGCATGTTAAAAGCCTGGCAGCTGAGTTGTGGACACGTCCAGGGCTTTGCTGGAGCTACCAAACAGGACCCCAGCAGTCCAGCTGGGTGGGGACAAAGGCATGGGTAAGATCTCTGCTACAGAGTCAGTGAGTAAAGGCCGAAGTCTCGATGTTCATTAGGTGGAAAAAGGTTCTTTTGGTGACAGATTTGACATGAGTCTGGAGGATGACAGCCAGACCGTGAACTTCTGGTGATGGTGGAGGAAGCATCTATGTCAAAGAGTAGATCTCCAAACTTCTGGAATAGGGCTTTGGGGGCCACACCCAAGAGCTCTGTTTTATTACAGTAGATTAAATGACATCCAGATTTTAATTTCATGTGAACAGTTGACGAGTGATTGTGGGGGGAGCTGGGGGGGGGGGGGGGGGGGGGGGGTACTGAGATAGAGTGTAAATGTGTAAATCTTTACTGGTGGTTTATAAACTGTGCTGTAATCACAGATTTACAGATGTTTCTTTGGCAGCTTTAACCGGAAAAAATAATTTGGGAGAAAAAAAATACCAGTAAATATGTTGCACAGTGAAAGCTGTAATACACAAAAAATAACATGAAATAAACATCAACATTCACTGGACTGTTAAAATTGTCCACTCCCTGTTTTGAGGGGAAAAAAGCTTGATTTTTATTTATTGGCAAAGATTTGCAAAAATGACCCATGCAGCTTGGAAAACTGTTTGCATTTGGACCTTTTTAACAACTGGTTTCCAAATCGACTCCTCAATGCACAAGAGGCTTCATCTCCCCAAAGAGCAAAAAGTAGTTCATCATCCTGAATGTGAGCATCTTCAGTCGTGCTTCTTCAGGAAGGACAGCAGCTGCATTCAGCCTAAAATCAAGGTTATAGCATTCAGAGGAAACCTGCATTAGAACCAGCTGCCTTTGGCTCCTTCACACTGTAGTAACTTCAAACATAAATGTGTTCTTCACAACGTAACCAATACTACCACTGAATCATGCTGTGTGCCAGAGGAAATAAGAAAACTCAACACTTTTTAAACTACAAGCCAAAGTGAGGCAGTTGATACCCTGAAGATGAGCTTTTATTGATATAATATTTCCACTGTTGGATATTCCAGCCCCGTCACAAACAGTGCAGAAACACTGAGTGAGGATGATTGTCCAAAAAGCCCAGATTGCATTCAATGGGGTGGAAGCACTGAACAGCCTAAAAGCTGTTTGACCTTGAAATGATATGAATTAGTTTTATATTCAGATTTGATCTGTGCTTTGATTCAGAGCTCACAGGAACTGAGCTATGATGGGAATAAAAGGCCCTTCGTGATCCATACTATCATCTGTCCTGAAGCTCTTCCTGATAATGGCTCTCATGCAGCACTCCTGGTTTTTAAAAAGCTGATATTTGAATGCAAACTAGTGTTTGTGAATCCATGCCATCCTTTTTTTTTAACCTTACCTCTGTGTTTATAGTGGAGCTGCACATTTACGCCTGGGAAGCAGAACAAATCCATGGTTTGCAAATCTATTTAGAGTAATTAATTATTAAAATGCAATAAAAAGAATGAACTGTTATTAATGGTCTTTTATGGACTCTATATTTTTGAAACAATTCGATTATTGAATGACATGACACTCTTCTCCACACAGTTGCACACTGTGCAACATTTAAACAATAAGTGAAGGAATGGTTAAACATGCACACGCAGACATCATGTATTATCTTCTCCTCTGCGTGGATGTTGCTTTCAGGCGTCTCTCATTCTATGAAAAGTCAGATGAGAAAAAGGACATTTTAGAGCTGTTTACTTCCTAACAATCTCCATTAGTCTGTCTTTCTGCTCTTTGTGTTTCTGACAGCTGAGTAAAAGGCATAATAGGCCACCACTGATACAGAGCTGCGCTCACTAAAAAGTTCAAAATCCACTGAACAAGCAGCTGCTCGTGTACACAGACTTTGCAACACAAATATCAGGATGTTGAGACAGAAGAAAAGGAGGAGACGTCCGTGTGAAAGGAAACGTGTGAGATGGAAGTTTGGCAGGCAGAGCTGGAAGAGTGCTGAGGAAGGATGGATGAGGGGGGAGAGAGTAAATTGAAGATGGAGATGACAGCAGATAACGATGATGATGATGATGGTGATGATGGTGGTGGTGGTGATTTGGCTGTCTACTTGTAAATCATTTTGCAGCTTCCAGATTGCAAACAACAGCAGCGGTGCAGAGTGTGAACACACACAGCACAACAGACCAAGCCAGAACAATGACATTCAAAACAAGTCAGAGCTGCACACCCAAGTACAGCTCCCTGCAATACAACACAAAAATAACACAAGTTAAAAACTAATGTCACAAATTTAGAAGGAAAATGTAGGAAGATAAGTACTTTTCAAAACATGTAGTGACAGGCACGACTTTAGCTTTTATTCAAAGATATGTGGAGGTGCATTTGTGATGAAGAGCATCAACAATGTCAAAGGTATGTGTTTGTCAGCGACTTGAATTCAGCTTCAAAGGATTCCAAAGGTGACACTTTATCACAGTGAGGAGAAAAGAAAGGAAAACACACCCAAAGCCATTTGAGTCTCAAACCACCACCATCAATTATACTTTGAGAGCTGTGTCTGTTTGGAGAGCAGTCATGTAAAGCCTTAACACTGACCAGTCAGAGAAGTGGACTTTCCAGGTAAAATGGATTGTGACATTTCTGTCAACACTGCAGGGCAACAGATTCGGTTTATCGAGGACTCCATGAAGCCTGTGAACTGTTAGCCCTGAACTGTTAGCCCTGTGCAGACCTGCCGTAAGCCGCATTCTTCCTAACGTGCTGACCGAAGTCGAGAACATTAACCTACTTCTCACCTGACTTATGACCTCAGTTCAAACTTTCCAAATGAGTTTATGTTCTCAGTCCCAGTTTTTCTCATTTTTATTTAATACAGGATGATGTTCATTTTGCAAATTATGATCCCTGTCAAAGCAAACTAGAAGATAAAGCCAGGCTTCCTTCAGGGTTTGATTGCTACTGCATGGACATGCAGTCTTTCAGTCAGGTGCACCCTTCACTCATCACATCTGATTTTTTTATATCCACTGGTTTCTGTAGGAGCGTACGTAGGCTCCATGACAGACGGCTACTTCTGCTGTTCGGTTTTATACTTCCGGTTACCCAAAGTCAGAGCCAGAGTTAATGACAAAATTCGGTTACTTTGTGCTGTAACGGGCGGCTTTATTAGTTGGAACATGAGCTCGGATTCAACTTGTGCTGTTGTCGGTTGTCACTACATCAGTCTGTACATTCTGTAAATGTGTTCTTTTCCCCCCAAATTATTCTACCCAGTGTCACATCCTATTACTGTATTTTTTCCTTATGTTTTAAGTTTTCCTTTGATGTACAGCCTCTTATTTTTTTACGTTATTTTATTTATAGTGTGACACTACAGCATACAGCCTACACAAAGCTTAAACAATGCCTGCCTTCATGTAAACACGTAGCAGGATGAGAGCTGCGTGTCTCCTCGATCACAGCCTTCAGCCAGTCCAGTGTTTCTGTTTCAGTGATCTGAACACTCTGATATCCAGATCAGTGATTTACCTTCCACAGAATAGCTGCAGCATCACTGCATGATTTCCCTAATCAATGATACAGGAACAGCTGACTGTCTCCATCACTCCACTTTCCCTTAGCATGACCCATGCTAACGATTAGCTCCGCTCTACAGCTGCTTTAAGGAAAACAACGTTGCCTTGTTTGTTCGGCATTACTTTATTGATTTTATTGCTTTGAAGGTAATCTGGTGCTCTTATAATTACGTGATTCCCCGCCATCAACACCTTCAGCAAAAGCAAGGTAACTGATAATGTGGATGTAGTGACTTCAGGCCATAATTTCATGTCATTTACCCGGTCAGTAAGAAGTGACGGGTGAGGCACTGTTACCTCGCTGCTTTTTAAAACATCCTTACAATGTATCCACCTCCAGTGTGGTACCACTTAGGCAGGTAAAAGAAACTGCAGTGTCAAAATGTTTCAATGAACAGCAAGTGTGTAAGCCCGCAACCGTAAACAAAATACTGGCTTCTGCTATGAATTATGGGTAATGGCGCGAAGTCAGGAATACTGTGGCTATGTTTATACTATAAACCATGTTCCATGAACCCGCAGAACCCACTTTGTTGCATTATCAGAACAGCAGTGCTGTGGGAAACCTGCATCAACATCCAATTAATTCTACACTGTCCTGCTGAGCTGGTGCTGGCCGGACTGCAGCAGCCCTGACTGACAGTGTGAAGTTACACCATTGGTCAGGCCTCATTAGAAACAGGTATCTAATAAGGTGGTAAAATTTAAAGAAATACCAACAGTTAAACACAAAGTATGATGAGTAAGTTTAGGCTGCACAGCAGGGAGAACAATTTTTGTGTGAAATACCCAAGAAAACTAGTCAGAAAGTTCTGAATCTTTTTAAGAATATATTTAGAAATATAGTAAATGTATTATAGATGAGCTGAGCCTCTGCAGCTGTGTGTCTTAGTGCCTGGCCTTTGTTTGGTCTTTTGCTGCTGTGTCTGCTTTAAGCTTAGGTTAATCCCATGTAAGAAAGACATGGCAGTGAGAAAATGCTGCTGGCTATGGGCTCATAATCGATGCACCAAGAGTGCAGCGCTAAAACTTCTGAACATGATTGAAAGCCTGTTTTTATGTTTTTTTCCTCAGGCTCGTCTGGCTTTACTGTACAGGTTTGCCTGCCTCAGGTTTGGTGTCATGGTTGGGATAAAAAGCCAGCGGTTCAGTGCACTGAAGTACAAAGCTGGGATATTTAGTTACTTCAGTATCTACACTTTCAAAACTTTACAGGTCAGAGGAAAATGTTCCAGTCATTCTGGGAGTCTGCTCATTGGTTGGATGAAGCTGCACTGCAATGGTATCGAGAATATTTTATGAATTTTTACAAACCAAGTCTGATATACAGCTGATGCCCTCCACCTTCAGTTACAAAAACAAAATGTTGCTTTTATATTACTGCACCAATATAATATAATACTCACAGGGGCTGCTTTCCTGCCATGAGCTTTGACTTTTACTTTCAGGGCAGTCATAAAGCTTTACCTAACATCTTTATTATAAGGCTGGATAGCTCAGCTATTTACAGAAGGGCTTCCAGAGAATGCTTCACTCCATCTGTGATGATAGTCTAACTCTGCACCCTGTCTTACCTGTACCTGAAGCACTACATCACCACCTGCTCAGACACTGGGGGTGGGGGGTGGGTGGACGGGGTGGGGGGTAATGCTACTTTAGGAGGACTGGTGGAAACAAAAACCCTCCTGCTGTTTAAAAAACTCACCCAGGTGAATCCAGGTAAAAGCCAGTTATTCTCATCAGAACGATTAGAGCCACTTCATTCATCTGACATGCAGGGAACGTAGGAAGGATTGGCTTAAACAGGATTTAATGCCTTCAGACAGCTGAGACATGGAGTGCATTGTAACTGAATAAGTAAAATGCACAAGTGTGGACTGAACGGGGGTGGGTGTGGGGGGTGTCTGGAGGAGGATCGGACAGACAGCGAGTGGGGAGGACCAGAATAGGACATCCAGGATGTGCTCTGTCTAATAAGAAAAATCACGGTAAGGCAGCACATCGTTTCCATTTGACAGCTCTATTCTCCCTGGATTGAAGCATTAGCTCAGATATAGAAACACTGACAAGCAGAATGTAGGACATAACATAAAGGCAAGAAAACGAGTGTGTTATTAGTAGCTACTGTTAATTGTAATATTGTGTATTGTTCCTTTCTCAAATGATAAAGAATCAGGAAAAAAGAGCTTAAGGAAGAAAAAGTGAGTGAAATGAAAGCAGGAGAGCAGGAAGAGGATGATGCTGAACGTGGTGGGAGGAAAGGAGACAGTGGAGGAGGAAGAGTCAGACTGAAGCTTGGCCAGTCACCTCAAACCCTCAGGGGGACCGACTGCTCATCTGGAGCGGAGGAGTGTCACACCGCCTGCTCTTGGTTTTAATAACCACGGTGATCTTCATTAACTAAAATCTTTCAGGATAACAGGAAAACCTGTCCTGGCTCTCGCCCTGAGTTCTGCAAGACTTCAGGAATCATGTCACTTTGTCCTTTGATTGAGATTTCCAGCTCTCATTAATTCTTCTGAATTAATTTTTGATGGTGCAGTCACACGCAGGGAAGCTTCCGATCACATTACCCGCAGCATTTCAGTGTGTGGAGCTGTAACAGTATAATCCTTTTAATTATGTGTTCATTTAACACAGACCTACAGTGGCAGCAGCTAACAGTGGCATTTATGTAAACGGTATAAACAAATCTAACAATAAAGGTGAGAAACATGTAGGTAGTGACTCACAGTGACTCAGCTTAAACAAGAGATTCGATCAGACGAGGACTCTGGGAGCCGGGAATTCTCTTTCAAAGAAAATCCGAACTGGGAATGTGAGATGGCGCTGTTTGTAAATCTGATGGTGAAGATGAAACACATTTAATCAGCTCAAACTGATGAAACGTTACTTTATTCCTTCTGCCATCGTATGATTTTAATGCTCCCAGTGAAGAACGAAAGACACGAAGTGTAATGGAGGAGTGTCGGGACTTTGCATCCTGTTACAGAGTTTCTCATCTGCCTTTAATTCATTCTTTTTCACACCTTCTCTTGTTGCTCATCAACATGTCTGCTTATCACCTTCCCATCTGTTGAGTTTCCCGGTCTCCCTCTCTTTCCCTCTGCTGGCTCACACATATTTTCACTTTCTTTGTTTTAATTATTGGGTGAGACACCTTTCCACTTTTTCCTCTCTGCTGGTTTCCTTTCCTGTTGTGATTTCTCAGCACTTGTACTTCTTTATTCCTTCCTTTCAATATATTGAGAGGGTGTAGAATATATATCAATAGTAGACAACAACAAAAAAATCATTCCTCTACATTAAAAAAAAATGTTAGTGGCTGTGTGAAAATCTGAAATTGATGCTAAAAATGCTTCAGTTCTCAAGGTTACCAACGGATATCCAGGACTGGCCCAGAATACACCTGAGAAAAGGTGCACCAATTTAAACCCAAAGAAATATCAGCTGTTTTCATGCAGCCTTCAACTCTTTCAGTCATCAGGTGCCTGTGACAACAAACGCAACATGGAGTATTTCTCTTACTGCAGATGCATCTTAAGGGAAGTATTTTTGCACCTTATGCTACTGCGGTGGGGAATTTTCCTAGTGTACATTATATCGCCAGAAGTATTCCCTCACCTGTCCAGTTCGTTGAGTTCAGGTGTTCCAGTCACTTCCACAGGTGTATAAACCAGCACCTAGACATGCAGACTGCTTCTACAAACATCAGTGAAAGAATGGGTCGCTCTCAGGAGCTCAGTGAACTCCAGCGTGGTGCCGTGATAGGATGATACCTGTGCAACAAGTCCAGTTACTGCTAAATATTCCACAGTCAGGTGTTAGTGGGATTATAACAAAGTGGAAGCGATTGGGAATGACAGCAAGTCATCCATGAAGTGGTAGGCCACGTAAAATCACTACAGACCTCCAACCTTCATGTGACCTTCAGATCAGCTCAAGAACAGTGAGAGCTTCATGGATGGGTTTCCATGGCAGCTGCATCCAAGCCTTCCATCACCAAGCTCAATGCAGAGCGTTGCTGCAGTGGTGTAAAGCACGCCGACACTGGACTCTAGAGCAGTGGAGACGTGTTCTCTGGAGGGATCAATCACACTTCTCCATCTGCCAATCTGAGGGAGGAGTCTGGGTTTGGTGGTTCCAAGTGTAAAGTTTGATGGAGGGGGGGTTATGGTGTGGGGGTGTTCAGGAGTTGGGCTCGGCCCTTTAGTTCCAGTCAAAGGAACTCTTCATGCTTCAGCATACCAAGACATTTGGGACAGTTTGATGCTCCAACTCTGTGGAACAGTTTGGGGATGGCCCCTTCCTGTTCCAACATGACTGCACACCAGTGCACAGAGCAGCTCCATAAAGACATGGATGATCCAGTTTGCTGTGGAAGAACTTGACTGGCCTGCACAGAGTCTAACCATAAGACTAACTGTAAGAGCATGTTTAGTGAGTCTCTTAAACTGATCCTAGTGTTTGTGGACTACCTCTGTAGCATCGCTCAGTTGCTCTTTGCTTTAGGGCTCAACATCAAGTCCGTAGTGTTTGCAGTGGTGGGGTGGACCCTGGATAACAGTGCTTGTTCTTATTAGCTCTCGATTGTTGTATTGTAATTCATCCTGTACAAGTGTCTTGTATTTTAACAGTTTATCTTCAGAGTTATTAATCTGTTTCTCCTCTCAGTGAGGAGGAGGTCCGTCTTGTACAAGCATAAAGGAGTATTTTGACTCACTGAGATTGCAGTGAGACATATTTGAGTACATGGAGGCACTCCTGCCTCCCAAATGGCCCCAGTTGTATTAGTTTGATAGTTTAGTGGAGCTGCTGTCTATTTTAGTACTGTGTTTGTAGATGATTTTGTATATGCATTATAATAAAGTAATTTTTGAATTACCTGATGTTATGGGGTTGTTTGGGGTTTTAACTCTTCAGTCTTATTGTGGGGTAAATAAACTGCTGAGCCTCACCAGTAATGAGTCTGTGAGCTTTTACTGTCAAGAGGTAATATAACCGAGTCCATCAGTAGCAGCAGAGGCTGCATATTTGTTCTTGTTTCACATCAGATTTGTTCAGGTTGCGTTTCAGTTACAAGTTAATGAAACGACCTTTGTCCTCTGAAACCACAACAGCAGGCTGTGTGGACTTTCTCTGGTGGGATGGAAGTGACTGAAGGTTAGGGTCACAGACAAGCAATTAACATTTGCCTTTTCATGGAAGAGTAACTGCGCACATACTAATAATCCTGCTTTCCCCACATTTTATTAATAAAACAGCCTGCTCAGCTGACCATACCTCCCCACACTGCAGCTCAGTCTTTTCCCGGGTATGCCAGTTTGTCAGAGCCACTGGTGTCTTAAAATTTCATACAGGGTGATATTTTTCTTAGACCTAACCATGTTTTTGTGTTAAACCTTTCCAGTGAGTGAAAGCAAAACAAATCAGAAAGTGAACGCAAAGCCAAAAGTGCAAATTAAGCCCTCTTGGAGTCCAGTCGGTGCGTCAAAGCACCAGTGCAAAAGGACACCTTATAAATGTCTGTGCAGTAGTGGTATCTGCAGAACCGTGACATACATTCAGCTGACATAAACTTTTTATTCCAAGAAGCTCAGCAACAATACATGACAGCTTTCCATACCATAGTGTGAGGTTTACACTGAGGATAGCAAGAAGTATATTAATATTTAAAGTGCCCTAACCCTGTGATAGACTGACAACCTGTCCAGGATGTTCCTTAACTTTTGCCCTGTGACAGCTGGGATAAGCTCCAGCCCTCCCACAAGCTTGAATTGGATAAGCAGTTCAGAAAATTGATGGATGGATGCTGTGGCTGCCTTCCTTAGGACAGTGACTGCAGTCTGGGTCTGAGTGTGAATTCAGTCCATGAGTGCTGCTGTGAAAGCATGAGAGTTAAAGGATCTCCAGCATTTCAGCCTCTGAAGATGCCCAGTCATCAACCTATAGACCCCTGAGCACAAAGGTTTGGTGGGCTCTTGAACTGGGGGGGCGAGATAATACAAGTGTGGCTCCATTTAAGGGGAAATAAATATGACTTAGTGGAAGCAGGAAGCATTGCTACAGCAAACACACATGTCCTCACTGTTTGTGCTCAGTTAATTTTGCTCCTGCAGTGCTTTGTGCTCTTCTGAGGCTGCGGTGGCTTTACTCTGTCTTCTTGTTGCTACCTTTGCATCATTTTTGAGTGTTGCTAAAAAAAAAAATCAGCTTTGAAGAACTGACAAGAAACCTGAAATTTGCTTCTGATTTTTGAATAACAAGTAAACTGAGTGAGCCTCAGGACGTGTTATCTGTCCTCCTCTGTGGTGTCTGTCTCTCCAGCTGTCAGCACTGACCTGTCATGTTCTGACTGTCTTCTTAAACATACATGAAGTGTGTCCCTGAGAGCCAAGTTAAAGTTACATGACTCGTGTCCGCAACAATCAGAATAATTTATTGAGATGGAATAACCAATGAGAGGGCGAGCTGGGAATGAGTTTGGTAAAGAGTGCTTAGGGGATTTTACAGCGGAGGGTCGAATTTACTGCGTAATTATACTGGGGGTTTGTTAATGGTTCTGCCTGGAGTAATGGTCACTCTAATGTTCTTCTGTTCGTTCCTCATCCGGCCTCACCAATTATGTGGCAAGCCTTCAAAGGTCGTGCTGCCTGATTGTCCCGAGGCACTCCATCTTCCTTTATCCAGCATCTCTCACAGAAACAGTAAAAAACACAGCAAATGCACAATGTTGTTAGAAATGGTAGAAATTAGCGTGCTCTTTTAAAAGTGGGTTTATTGACTGTTCTTGAGTTTTAGGGCCGTTTTTATGAATTTTCAAGGATATTTCTTTTCCTGTTTTATTTGCTTTGGGTGAGCGGGTTTTAATTTATGGCGCTGGCACACAGAAAACAATACTCACAATAAGCACAGATGCCTGCTAGGTGTACATTAAAAAATAAAAGCACATCCTTGTTCGAGGCTGCACAGCTGCCTGTCTTACTTTCTTTCTAAACAATTTGAGCGTTTCTTTCAGTGTTTCCCATTTTGCTCATTAGACCAGCTCTCATTCCCTTTGTGCCAAAAACCCAGTTTGCTCTCAGCACTGAATGCTTTTGTCTTTTTACAGTAATCATCAGATATGTTTTTTCTTTAGCAGATAATAGGTTCCTGCTTCTTCCAGTGTTCTTTGTTCGTTAGTGATTGTGCTTCTTGGACTGAACCTGACTGTTTGAATGCTTGTTAGCTAAGGTCAGCTTGAAGAATTGGTTATACATTTGTTCCAAATATGACTCCAGCTCAGGTCACTTTTTCATACTTAGCAACATAGTTATTAGATTTGACCCTTTTTGAGCAAACAGTTGCCAGTACTGTCCTGGGAGTGGGGGCTCGTCCTTCTGCTGCAGGCGCACCTCCTTCTGTGTCCGCTCAGAGGAGCAGGAGCAGTGAAAGAGCTGCTGGGTCAGGATTGTCTTGTGGTTTGTTACCCACACAGAGGATGCGTACTCTGAGAAGAAAAAACCCACTTAATTTTTCATCTTCCTGATGATGATTTTCTTTTGCTAAAGTCACAGCACAGCCACTGTGAGACAGCAGTGTAGGACGGCCTTCCTGGGACAATAAACACTCTTATTGTAAAAAATTGGCTTTAACCCTTCAGAGAAATGACTTAACTGTAGGTTAGATTTAGGGTATGGGATTAGACCACACGGGGTAGCACGGTGGCGTGGTGGTTAGCACTGTTGCCTCACAGCAGGAAGGGTTCCTGGGTTTGATTCCACCTCGGCCCGGGCCTCTCTGTGTGGAGTTTGCATGTTCTCCCCATGTCTGCGTGGGTTTCCTCCCACAGTCCAAAGACATGCAGTTAGTGGGGTTACATTAATAGGTCACTCTAAATTGCCCATAGGTCTGAATGTGAGTGTGGATGGTTGTCTGTCTCTCTGTGTTAGCCCTTTGACAGGCTGGGTACACCCCTGTACAGGGTGTACCCTGCCTCTAGCCCTGTGTAGCCCCCTCCCACAACCCTGAAAAGCAGAAGAAGATGGATGGCTGGCTGGATGGATGGATGGATGGCTGGATGGGTGGATGGATGGATAGTTAGACCACACATTGGGAAATATTTTTGCTTAGTGGCCAGAACTGGCTGGTGCACCATCTCATCTGATTCCTGACACCATAAAAGGAAAACCAAACAGCCCCTCAAAGATCCAGAGTAGCAGCGTTATCCTGAAGAACTTCAAGTAAAGCACATTAGAAATGAGTTAAGTAGCAGTAGAGACACACAGCAGTGCGTGTCAGACTTCTGGCAGGAGCAGCAGGCTAATTTATGTTGATGTAGCGTTTAGGTGGATTTTTCTTGTATGTTTTATGTTTTTCACTTTAGTGTTTCTGACATTGTTGTGATGGATAACTATGTTTGATTCAATCCAGTCCTGGCTTCTTATTGTAACACTTTTTAATAAGCAGTGTTCATTAATGGGAAATTAATAGTTAATTAAACTGACCTTACACAGTGAAATGGTAATGTTTGCTAGTAGTTATTATGGCTCATTTATTTTCATCATTAGTAATACTCATCCAAGTAATGTTTATAAATACTGAGAGTGTTTACTGACAATTTACTGGGGTTTATAAACATTGTTTGTAAAAACAATCCAGCAAATGTTCATAGTTACTTTACAAACAACATGTAGACACTGAGTCATTTCAGCTCATCTCTTGGAGTCTAATATTGCTAAAACCAAAGTCCAACGATATCCTGAGGATATGTCAGAGACTGCAGTAGAATGATTTGGCTGAAATGACACCACAGCACACAAATCCTGAGGAATAATCCTGTTGGCTGATTTCCTGCAGCATTGCATTTCATTTCTTTTTTTTAGTTTTTTATTCTTTTGTTTCCATTTTAGAGATTTCACTGAATTTTCAGAGCTCTCCAGTATTTTACTTCAGTGGAAAACTTCTCAAATTCAGTTTCATTCATTCATTCAAATGTTACATGCTATTCTCCATCAATGTTTCTCCAGCTCCTCTCTCCATCTCTGCAGTTCTTACACAGATCTCCCCTCTTTTCCTTCCTGCTCTCCTTCCCACTTTTTCATCTCTCTGGTTTTTCATTTCTCCCTTTTTACTTATGAACTCAGCTCCTTCTTTTCTTTTCCCTCTGTCCTCTTTTCATCCATCTCTCTGTTCTACTCTGACCATCTCTGTCCTCCATCTCGGCTCCTCTGGGAAACCTTGCTACAAAGGCTTCTGATGAGTCTCTTTTGCATATAAATTGGATAATTGAATTTGGACACACAATGCACAATGATGGCAAGCAGAAAGAAATGAAGGAAAGGAGGAATGTGTGATATGAGGAAACTGTGGAAAAGTGGAAGTATTGAAAGAGACAGGAAAAGTCAAAAAGCATCTTCATGCATTCAGACGCATCAACACAAAGGTGGAGATGATAAATATCAAGTTAAACACAATAAACTGACAGAAAAACACGCGCTTGTCTCAAGCATATGCTACCAGGGACACTTTCTGGTCTCACTCCACCCTCGTTGTGCCGCAGAGCATGAAGCAGCTGCATGAGAGGTCTGAGGCCTGAGGTCATGGTTCTCAGTTGGAAAATGGTGGAGTGCCCACTCTGGATCGAGAATGAGTTGATGCCCCAAGTGGAGGAGTTCAGGTGTTTCTGTGTTTTGTTCATAAGGGGAAAACGGAGTGGGAGACGGATCGGCGCTGTGTCCACAGTCGTGCTGATGCTGTACCGGTCTGTGATGGTGAAGAAAGAGCTGGTCAACCTACATTCCTGTCCTCACCTATGGCCATGACCTGTGATGACACTATTGCAGATGCAAGCAGGCACTTGGAGTTTGGTCATTTGGGAGGGACTCAGATTAGAGCCGTAATTCCCGTCACATCAAAAAGAAGCCAGCTGAGGTGTTTCAGGCATATCCAGCTACGAGGAGAGCCCCCCAGGGCAGACCCAGGACATGCTGGCAGGATTATGTATCTTGGGAAGACCTTGGTGTCCCTCTGGCGGAAGAGCTGGAGCACGTGGCTGGGGAAAGGGAGCTGTGCTTAGACTGCAGCCCCCACAACCTGGACCCAGATTAATCATCAGAAGATGGATAGACAGATGGAGGGAATAATCTATTGATCAAGCAATGAATGCAAATTAACAGTAAACACATCTGCATGCAACACGGGGAATTCAAAAGAAGAACTACAAACAGTGGAAAACATAAGCCATATGGTGGTTAGAAAGGGCGAAGCTGTTTGGTTTTATATGATTTTTTAAGCATTCATCTTTTCTTTATACATACTTAAGCCTAATTTAGGGTAGTAATAAAAGCCTAACAAACAGATGCTGCTCCAGGGCCCTAATAGTAGGACTTTTTTTTATCTTTATTAGACCCTCCTCTGTTTCCCTGTTTCTCTCTTCATAGCGTCTCTCATACATGCATCATTACCATTTGGCTTTTTCAGTCATTTACACATGGCGACATTTCTATGAGCTCATGCTGTATGCAAATGACTCTGACCTGCCTGTGGATGAAGAACACGGAGCTGCTAACAGTCATGTTACCTGGGATGTAATTTAATCAGTGAGGGATTGCAGGCCTCACTCAGACCCACCTCCTCGCTGCAGCTGAAGAGCAGGGAGCAGATGCTGCTGATGTGCAGTTGACTCGGTGCATTGGCTGCATGTTAAATTATCAGTTGTCAGTAGCGGGGAGCGGATCTCCTCTGGCCCTGTGACTTCCACTGCCATCACTGTGAAAGCTGTCAACTCTGTGAAACACAGGCACACACTCTCACACATGAATGCACTCCCCCGTTATCCCTGCCGCGACCTGTCCTATCAGTGCTAATGAAGGTAGTGTGATGATGGCAGTGAAGTGCTAATATGAGTGGGTGCGCTTCTGTTTTGTTTGTGCATGTGTGTCCAATACAGGAGCTGCCACTCCTGCTTATAAAGATGCAAATGGGGCTGTAAAAGGAACATTAAATTCCTCCCGATGCTGTTTGATGTTGAAATAGCTGCTCCTCTTCTGCACTCAGTGCTCTTTCCTCCCCTTCTTGTTCTTTCCTCCTCCCCTCAGCATCTTTTTCTTCCCCTTTAATTATCTTTCTGCTTTTCCCTGCCTCTCCATCACTCCGTGTTTCCCCTGTCTGTCTCTCTTGTCATTTTCTAGCTTCCTCTTCAGCTGTTTCCTCTCTTTGCCCCTTAGCTCCTCCTGTCCTTCCCCTTCCTCCTTTTCTTCCATCTCTTCTTAGCTCCTTCCCTCTCTTTCTGCTCCAAACATTTACTTCCTGTCTTCGTTCTCACCCTCTCTGTTTTTCCATGTTTTCTTCTTCACTCTCACTGTGACCTACTCTTCCTCTCAGACCGTGCTCTATTTTAAACACTTTATTACATAAGTATGCAAATTACAGCTAATTTACAGACACTTTATTTCACTGTTACAACCATCATAATTTTTTATTAATTACATATTTTGACTTAGTATTTGACATTTTAATATAGATTATTTATGACCTACTGTTGTAACATGTAAGCCTCGGCTTTCACACTGATGCGGTATGGCTGTGCTGATGCAGGGGACAGCATTGTTGAGACTGTGGCACTGAATAAAAATGGTGAGGTGTGTTAATGGGGATTATTCTGCTTTAGTGGATGCTCATATGAACTCTTTTCCTCCTTGGACACCTCTTTGAGGTATTGTTAAATTATAATATTATAAGTAATATTATAGATACATTTACTGTTTGTAAACAATGATGACGTAGGTAGTGATGCGCGTGTATTTTGGAAACGGAAGTATCGTGGAGTTCAATAGCGTTTCAATCTACGAGAAGGGATCATCAACGAAAGATCGTGAAAACTTCCTGCAAAAATTAATTTTGACCACCAGCAACTGACTCTGATCCCTGTGGTATGTTAGCAAGTGGCCGAGTATCCGTGGGCGGATATATACGTGTATTTGGTGGAGAAACCCAGCATATACACCCGAGAGAAGTTGCAGCGCATACAAGTCACTGGATGCTTACAATGATGTTGTTTGCAGCCGTGAACCGAACATCAAATATCCTGACACAGACTCGGAGTTTTGTGTCTTGAAGGCAGAAGTTCTTCCAAGTCAAAGACAAGGAAACAGGAGGCTGTGTATGAGGCTCGGGTCCTTGTACCTGCATGGCAGCCTGAGTACTTCTTCAAACTGCTTTTCTAGCTTGTTAAGAGTTTTCTGACTGCAGATATTATTGATTTACAATGAAAAAACTAAAACAAAATATATATATATACTGTTGCAGTCACACTGTGAGACACACTCAACCATTCATATGTGAGTCTGCTCAGACTTTTGACTGGCGCTGCATTTTGTAATCTATAGTGCGATTAAACATTAATTTAAAAATCAGGACTCTCTGAGTCCAGCGATGCCTCACCTGTAAACAGCCACACTACAGTGTAAAAGCCAAACAGCCTACCAGCTGATACTGTTTACAGAGACCTGACATCCTGGTATAAACAACGGAAGATAAATAGCTTTACCTGATATAAAATGGGCGCTTCAAACGTGAGCATTTCTGATCCTCTCCTCAGTCCTGATTGTGTCCTCAGTCCAATTTTTATCAATACATTTGATAGCTTGCAACCACAGATGCCTCCGTTTTCTCTCAAACAGCTGATCCCGTGGGATTCGGTACAACTTCAGTCCACTTTTGGTAGAGTAGAAATTCTGACAGCCAAACATGCAACAGCAGATATTTTGATGCTGATATCACTTTTAAATCGCGTTTAAACGCTGCGCAGTCTCCTCGTTCTGATTGATTTGAAGGGAGCAGCAGTTCACTGGCCAAAATGCGTGTGCGTCCTTTGATGACGTAGGCTGTAAAAGGGTCTATAGTGCCTTAAGTTTGAGGTCTTCTTGTAATTCATCTGCTGTAGAAGGAGCAGAAAACCAGATCCTGCCTCAGTCCTGACCTTGGGAAGAGAAAACTATGATCCTGTGACCTCAGGGTGTAAGGACTTGAACTCTTCTGCTGAAAGTGGGTCTGAAGATAAGAGGGAAGCAGATCTAATACACACATATATATAAGAAAACACCAATGTTTGAATGTGTGAACACAAAGGTAGGACCAGCGACAAGCTTATACAGCAAACAGTAAGTCAAGCACAGAAAGAAATGTCGCAGTGTCCAGGCTCTTTCTTGACTCAACTGAAAAACATGATTTAATTCTGAAATAAAAATCCAGCGTCAGCTTTGGTCTTTTGACTAATTGTCGAAAATGAGAAGTAAAAGAAAGAGATTTATCTATTAAGATCCCAAAAATATCTGTACTCTGAGACACACACACTTGTTTTAAATTGTGAGGATTTTGTTGTACCATATCAAAAGCCAGCTATATTGGGACAGTGCCTGAGTAGGTGCTGAGCTGTTTATAACACAGTCATCTACATTCTGTGTAATGTTGTTCATATAGAGAATGAAAAGGAGTGGTTCCAGGACTGACCCCTGTGGTACTCCTTTTGTTAAAGCAACTGAAGTTGAAATGAGACCCTGGGCATGCACACACTGAGTCCTGTTTGTAGTTTTCAAACCATTTCTGCGCTGACAAACACACTAAATGTCGTCTTTGTGGACGGACCTGGTGAAGTCAGAGTATGTTCACATACTGTAATACTAATTTGACACCCTAAAATGAGAACAGGCTGGCTGAACACCCTGTTATATTAGGGAAACATTACACCTATGAAATCAGTACAGATGTCACTGCTGATCTGGTAACACTTCTGATCAAACGAGAGAAAATGTACAAGCATGTTGCACAGCAAGGAAACGTGGTTTAACCCAGAAACCAGAGCAAAAGAGTGCACATGTTACATGTGCCCCAGTTCACTCTTAGCTGTGTAAGAGTTTAACAAAAACCAACTGAAGCACAAAGATACATCAGCATGTGAAAACCTACTGAACAAGACAGTGATGGAAGAAAAGATGAAAAGGTGAACGACAGAAATTGATATACTTGGATAGAGAACAGAACCAAGAACTGATAATCATGAGATTTTCAGTGGAGAGAATATAAAAGACTAATAGTTTAGAAGGGAAATGAGGGGTGAGGGACAAAGAGAAGAGGAAGTGGTATGCAACAGAAAGGACCATCAGAGTTTCAGGTCAGAAACTGAACAGAATAACATGCTGAAGTAAGTGTTTCTAGTTTTTGTTGCCCATTTTTATCCTTGTTGAAAAAGCCAAATACTTTTACATTTGCTGCACAGAGGAATCAAAGGCCTGGATGCATGAATAATTTCTTATTTGTCAGCAGGATTTTGATTTTTTTTAACCCACATCTCCAAAGCACAAAATAATTATTCTGCTATGGACCAGAGACCAAGGGCACAGTCCTTTCAGACGCCATCTCGGTTATTTGTTATTATTATTTATTTATTTCCCCGCTTACATTTTCTCCCGTTAATTTCTTGACTGTTGCGTAGTGCTGCTCTTGCTCTCTGGTGACAGCTCGAGTGGTGAGCTGTGCTCCGTAGATTATATTGATTATTTATTTGTTTAGTTTTTTCAGTCACACTTTCAACATCCAGTTCTGATGGGCTCCCACGATGCATCTATTCATTATTCGTGCAGAGATACATAAACACAACTCAAGCTTTACACATCATTTGTTCTTCAAAGACTCCCACAAGTCTGCAAAGTATGGGTTTATTTTTATCTATCAATCATATATTATTCCCAATTTTATCCACAGTTCACACATTTTGAATAAATGAAACAAATATTTATGAACTTCAGCACAGAAAGCCGGACTCAGTTTCCACATAATTGTAACTATAAATTTGAATGCCGCGAACTGCTTCCTATAAGATGAAACCAAATAAAAATAAGAAACCAAATCACAACACGTCTGTCAGCTTACTGTGACCATTCCTCCACTCTTAGTATTTTTGTTTTAGAAACGACCAAGTCTTACCGCAGTTTTCGGATCGTGCTGCCGTCTTTTCCTCGAGTCCTTCTGTAGGTGAGGCTTTGTTAGAGCATCGAGTCTCTAAACAATAGACGCCATGTTGTCTTTCAGTTGCACTCGTACAAACTTGAGTAACTGAGTCGATAACCCATCACTGCAGCCAGCAGCGTCTTCTCGTCTGCAGCGGGGCTGGTTGAGGC
This sequence comes from Archocentrus centrarchus, assembly GCF_007364275.1. NCBI lineage: Eukaryota > Metazoa > Chordata > Actinopteri > Cichliformes > Cichlidae > Archocentrus > Archocentrus centrarchus. Next base: position 5,081,830 of record NC_044356.1, read on the forward strand.
TGGCCGGTAGAGAGGCCCGCTTTCACCGGGAGCTTCTGGGGTGTTGAAATATAGACGACGTCCTCCATTGTCGTACCGGGAAAGCAGCGTAGACAAAAACCGCCATTCAGTTTGAACGGAAGAGAAGGAAGGCAGTGATTGGTCCTACAGACCTTCAGCGTGATCCCGCACGTGATCTGTATTGTCCAATCACAGGCGAGGAAGCTGCCACACGGATTTCAATTCATTTCATTTCAAGTGAATTCAATTTTTTTTATATAGCAGCAAATCACAACAAACAGTCGCCTCAAGGCGCTTTGTATTGTGGGTAAAGACCCTACAATAATACAGAGAAAACCCAACAGTCAAAACGACCCCCTATGAGCTGGAAGATGTGTTGTTCACACATCCACTGTCTGTTTAAGCAGGACAACTGAGAAGGTGACTGTTGCATTAAAATTTTCCTTATTTTTTTTTTTTTTTACCTTTTACATTTACAGTTTTCTCATGAAGGTTTTGCTGTTATCTCTTATGTACATCCATGTATAGCAAAATAAAAGTTTATACATTTTCGTATTCCATCTGCCTTGGTAGTCTTTAATGTCATTAATGCATGTGAACATTCTCTGAACGTTTATAGCAGCGTTCATGGGATGTTGTCTGAATGTTCAATGCTAGCTGGGAAGCCACTGCACAGGAGAGGATGATGGTGTGACAGACTTTTTGTTACTGTGAATTAGACTGAAAACTGAGTTTGCTTTTCAATGAAAATAATGCTTGTGGTGTCACCAAAATCAAGTTATAGCCTTTGTTTATCTCCCTCAGTCCACTAAAGTTCAGGGTTCACAAAAAACTCCATGACAAAGGCTCACAGACAGACGCTCACAGACAGAAGCTCACAGACAGAAGCTCACAGACAGAAGCTCACAGCCTTATTGGAAAAAGGGACAAAAGCTGAAAACGTCCAAAAGTATATTTCCAACTAGATAATTCAGATTTATAAATTAGAATGATTTCTTGTGAGATTAGTCTTGTTTGAATGTTTTGCTGTAGAAATAAAAATATGTTGGTTACAACTTGGGAGGGGTAGACCACTGGTGAGTATTGGTGACCACTGGTGAGTACTTGATCTGCATTTGTATGACTCACAGAAACCTCCTTTACATATGAGAGCCTGCCCTAGACCTGAGAAGAGGGGGGAGCTGAGGGAGCACTGACACAGAGAGTCCACTGCAGTTTCCCTACAGTTTACTGTTCTGGCCAAAGCCTCCTGCTGAGAGCCCTAAAACTCAAGGCGCGCGTCAATATTACATACAAGAAACTGTCGAAAACCCACTTTTCATGCAGTGACAGAGATCACCAAACTGCAGAGGACCGAGAAACCTAATCAGACACTTTAGCCACCTTCATCCAGCTGAACAAGGACATTTCAGGAGGTAGAGCAGGTCATCGATCCCTGGCTGCTCCAGTCTGCATACCGAAGTATCCTTGGGCAAGATACTGAACCGTAGTGTATCTCAGATGCATCCAATGAATGTTAGATAGAAAGAAAGGCTTGTATGAATGTGCTTTGATTGGTGCGATATAAGAAGCAGTCCATTTACCATAATCATACTGGAAAATGATGCAAAATGCTGACGCTTCATTTGTTATATGAATCTGTTGTTTGTCTGTTGTTTTCAGTAGTTTAGGTGAGAGAAGATTATTCTGTAACTCACTGCAGGTTTAATCATGTATTTTATTATGAAAATGAAATTTTGCAATAAAGAAAAGTTGATTTTTGTATGTAGATGCTGTCATCTTTAGTTCTTAGAAAGAAAATTGGAATTAACAACAATCAGTGTTGGCAGGTCACAGAATTGGCCAAAAAAGAATCAATCAGTGCATCTGTGTTGAACAAAGAGCCGACAGCATGGGGCCTCTTTCTGCTGGAGGACGGTCTCCTCTAAACCACGTTCCTCAAACCTTCCTCAGCAACTTACTGTTTAAAATGCAGAAATTCAGCTGTGACAGAATGACTTTTCTTCATGATGACACCTCTGGATGTCTCACAAAGGATCCTGTGATGATTTATGAACATTACAGATACATGTAGTCCATTTAATTCACACACCACAGTCTGTGCTCCTCGAAGTCTCCTCCACTGCAGAGTCTGTGAATCACACAGGAGTCACGATAGCCTCCGTCAGGCTGCCCCCCCCTTTGGTGTTCATGGTCACAAGCCTTTCATTTGTGTTGTGTGATTCAAGCTCATTTCTCTTTCTCATAGACTGTGTGTGTGTGTGTGTGTGTGTGTGTGTGTGTGTGTGTGTGTGTGTGTGTGTGTGTGCGCGCGCATGCACAATAGCATAAAATACAAGCATTATTCTCCACAGTGTAAGAGCAGAGACAGCTCTGCTGGTGCGTTCAGGTCCAGAGGACAGAACTCAGGCCCGTAGTGGCTCTGTCATGAAAAGTGATGAACTATGAATCATATCAGTCAGTATGAGAAGGAGTGAATGAGTGAGAGAGGCCGACAGAGAGCAGGAAGGGACATGCTGATGAAAGCCCCAATGAGTATTTGCTGCAGAGAGCTAGTATTTTTTTTATTTATGAAATCTTTCCTTTATTTCTTTTATCACAACAGTTTTGTGATGAATTACAAATTTTAAAAAATGGGGAAAATTTTAAAATTCAGGCTTAATCAGCTGTGTCGGCTTAACAGAGCAATGTGAGATGGAGTGAGAGAATATATTTGATTTAACAACCATGACCACTGCTAACTAGGGGTGGGACTTTAACGCGTTAATTTCGATTAATTAATTACGGGGAAATTAACGCGTTAAAAATTTTAACGCATTTTAATCGCACTTTGCACCGTGGAACGTTTCTCAGTGCGCGAGTTCCCGGCATACAGATTATATCGATGCACAATGTCCAAATTCAGGGGCCGCATCCTTCGAAGGACCCGGCCCACGTCCTTCGCAGCCCAGGAAGACCACAAATATTGGAAGTGAGCAGCTAGCCTTCATATCAGCGTCGCCTGCCCTCACCTCTGTGTAGCTCATGTCGCCTACCAACGGTGAGTGTGAAGCACAGCTGTGTAAAAGCAGCTGGTTAAAGGGAGAACGAACCTTTTCTCCTTTTTGTGGTTTAATTTTAAGTCTTTATTCAAAATAAGCCGTTAAAACAAGCATAACAACATCAAGGAATACAGCTGAGCGAATGATTAATTTCCAACTATATTAAGTGAGACATTAATGTTGAATAAAACTATCCAGTTATGATGGTTAACTTTAATTTCAGGAGTTTGCTTATCACAGGAGCACTTCCACCCTTTGTTGGTCTGTGTAGTAGACTGGTGGGAAAATAAAACTTTGAAGTTTAAGCTTATGTATATTGATTCATTCATCAACCAGACTTAAATTAATATTTCTCATGTTAAATATTAAAATGTGATTAAAATGCGATTAATTTTGATTATTTAATTACAGAGCTTCTAATTAATTCGATTTTTTTTTTTTAATCGAGTCCCACCCCTACTGCTAACATTACAAAATGCTATTAAGCATAAGGGCAGCACCTACTTTGGAGGGTCCATCCCAGCAAAGTTAGAAGACAATTACTGACCTACTCTAATGATATCATCAAAATGTAGCACAAATGACATTGTTCTTTTCTCTTACACACAATCCCACCACTGCAGCTGAGGAAAACCTCGATCATGTACAAAGTCTGTGAACATTCTCATTCCCAAGGCACCGTATACTACTATATTACTGTAATTTTATAATACTGTAATACTAAAATACTGTAATACACTGGATCAGGTTTAAGCAGTCGTTAAATAGATTTCTCACCCCCAGCGTGTCCTATCTAAGTTCAGAGGTAATGTTGTGAAGAGTTGTAATTTAGCCTAAATCACGTTTGCTAACTCCAACCACAGTTTTGCTGGGGGGGGTTCTTACCTTTATTAGACAGTTAGTGAAGAGGAAACAGGAAAGCAGGGACAGAGATACACACAGCAAAGAGCCCCAGGTCAGACTCGAACCTGGGCCCCTGTATTTGGCCTTGCAGCATGTGCTCGACCAGTGAGTGTGAAAGAGGTCACTCCTTCCCTCTTTGAGCCTTTTACTGAGCAGATTACCAGCTGATAGGTTTTAGTGATCATTTACTTTACTTTGGTTATTTATAGCACGGTATATGTGCCAACATTGTGTTGTATTGTGTGTGTGTATGTGTGTGTTCACGCCTTCCTTACCTGGACATCACGCTGGTGAGGCTCAAGCTGTGCAGACATAATGTAGGGATTCAGCAGAGAGAAACAGGGAGGTGGTCTTTGCTGTAAGTCCACATTTTTCCACAGAGAGGCACCAATTACAATTTATATAACAATGTGAATTGCCACCTTATCGTGGTGGAGGGGTTTGTGTGTCCCAGTGATCGGAGGAGCTATGTTGCCCGGGGGCTTGTCCCCCTGGTAGGGTCTCCCATGGCAAACTGGTTCTGGGTGAGGGTCCAGACAAAGAGCGGTTCAGAAGACCCCTATGATTGTAACAGCAAGGGAACAGTTTACCCTGCCCGGGATAGGGTTACCAGGGTCCCACCCTGGAGCCAGGCCTGTGGAGGGAGCTCGAGGGAGAGCGTCTGGTGGCCGGGCATTAGCCCGTGGTGCTCGGCCGGGAGCAGCCCGAAGAGGTTACATGGGCCCGCCCTCCTGTAGGCCCACCACCCGCACGAGGCGTCGCAAGGGTCGGGTGCAATGTGTGTCGGGCGGTGGCCAAGGGCGGAGGCCCTGTCAGACCGATCCCCGGCTATCGAGACTGGCTATTGGGACATGGAATGTCACCTCTCTGGTGGGGAAGGAGCCTGAGCTAGTGTGTGAGGTTGAGAGATACCAGCTAGATATAGTTGGGCTCACCTCAACGCATGGCCTGGGCTCTGGAACCAGTCTCCTGGAGAAGGGCCGGACTCTTTTCCAGTCTGGAGTTGCCCTCGGTGAGAGGTGGTGAGCTGGGGTGGGTGTTCTTGTATCCCCCCGGCTTGCTGCCTGTATGTCGGAGTTTTCACCGGTGGATGAGAGGGTTGTTTCCCTGTGCCTTCGGGCCAGGGAACGGGTCCTGACTGTTGTTTGCGCTTATGCGCCGAATGACAGTTCAGAGTACCCACCCATTTTGGAGTCGCTGGGCGGGGTGCTGGAGAGTGCTCCATCTGGTGACTCCATAGTCTTGCTGGGAGACTTCAACGCTCATGTGGGCAATGACAGTGAGACCTGGAGGGGCGTGATTGGGTGGAACGGCCTGCCCGATCTGAACCTGAATGGTGTTTTGTTATTGGACTTCTGTGCAAACCACAGTTTGTCCATAACGAACACCATGTTCAAACATAAGGATGTCCATAAGCGCACATGGCACCAGGACACCCTAGGTCGCAGGTCGATGATTGATTTTGTAATCGTATCATCAGCTCTGCGGCCGTATATTCTGGACACTCGGGTGAAGAGAGGAGCTGAGCTGTCAACTGATCACCACCTGTTGGTGAGTTGGATCAGGTGGCGGGGGAAGATGCTGGACAGACCTGGCACACCTAAACGTATTGTGAGGGTGTGCTGGGAACGCCTGGCAGAAGCCCCAGTCCGGGAGATCTTCAACTCCCACCTCCGGCAGAACTTTGACAACATTCCGAGGGAGAGTGAGGACATTGAGACATTGAGGACCTCCTGAATCCCACTGACACGCCTTCTGTAGTGGAAGCAGAGTCTGGGGATGAGGGAGATGACTTGAACATCACTGGGGGTGAGGTCACTGAGGTAGTTAAACAACTCCTTGGTGGCAGGGCCCCTGGGGTGGACGAGTTTCGCCCTGAGTTCCTGAAGGCTCTGGATGTTGAAGGGCTGTCTTGGTTGACACGCCTCTGCAACATCGCGTGGAGATCTGGGGCATTGCCATTGGATTGGCAGACCGGGGTGGTGGTCCCCATCTTTAAGAAGGGAGAACGGAGTGTGTGCTCCAACTTCCGGGGGATCACACTCCTCAGCCTCCCCGGTAAGGTCTATGCCAGGGTGCTGGAAAGGAGGGTCCGTCCGTTAGTCGAACCTCGGATCCAGGAGGATTAATGTGGTTTTCGTCCTGGTTGCGGAACACTGGACCAGCTCTTTATCCTCTCAAGGATATTCGAGTGTGCGTGGGAGTTTGCCCAACCAGTCTACATGTGCTTTGTGGACTTGGAGAAGCCATTCGACCGTGTCCCTCGGAGTATCCTTTGGGAGGTCCTGTGGGAGTATGAGCTGTCTGGCCTGTTGTTGCGGGCCATTCAATCTCTGTACAACCGCAGTGAGAGCTTGGTCTGTATAGCCGGTAATAAGATGAATTCGTTTCCTGTGGATATTGGACTCCATCAGGGCTGCCCTTTGTCACCGATTCTGTTCATAATTTTTATGGACAGAATTTCTAGGCGTAGCCAGGTGGCGGAAGGCTTCTTCCTTGGTGGCCTCAGAGTCTCATCTCTGCTTTTTGCAGATGATGCGGTCCTGCTGGGTTAATCAGGGGGTGGCCTCCAGCTCGCAGTGGAACGGTTCGCAGCCGAGTGTGAAGCGGCCGGCATGAGAATCAGCACCTCTAAATCTGAGGCCATGGTCCTCAGCCGGAAAAGGGTGGAGTGCCCTCTCAGGCTCAGGAACGAGTTCTTGCCCCAAGTGGAGGAGTTCAAGTATCTCGGCGTCTTGTTCACGAGTGATGGGAGAAGGGAGCGGGAGATCGACAGACGGATCGGGGCTGCTTCTGTAGTGATGCGGACGCTGCACCGGTCTGTCGTGGTGAAGAGGGAGCTTAGTGTAAAAGCGAAGCTCTCGATTTACCGGTCGATCTACGTTCCTACCCTCACCTATGGTCACGAGCTTTGCATAGTGACCGAAAGAATAAGATCGCGAATACCAGCGGCAGAAATGAGTTTCCTTCGAAGGGTGGCTGGCCTCTCCCTTAGAGATAAGGTGAGGAGTGCGGCCATCCGGGAGGGGCTCAGAGTAGAGCCGCTGCTCCTCCACATTGAAAGGAGCCAGTTGAGGTGGTTCGGGCATATGATTAGGATGCCTCCTGGCTGCCTCTTAGGTGAGGTGTTCCGGGCACGTCCCACCGGGAGGAGGCCCCATGGTAGACCCAGGACACGCTGGAGAGATTATATCTCTCGGCTGGCCTGGGAACGCCTTGGGGTCCCTCCGGGTGAGCTGGAGGAGGTGGCTGGGGAGAGGGAAGCCTGGGCTTCTCTGCTTAGGCTCCTGCCCCCGTGACTCGGCCCCGGATAAGCGGAAGAGAATGGATGGATGGATGGATGGATGGATGGATGGATGGATGTCAGATACTTATATCATTTTCCAGTGTGTGTATAATGTATAATGTGTATAATGTCATGTTATCACCAGATAACATGACATTGACCCTTTATCTTTTTCACTTATCTCCATAATTAACAGCTTCGATCATTTGACTGGTCACACTGAGGCTGCTGCCTCTGAGCTCGGGATAGCCGTGTCCAGAGAAGGTGATTAAAGAGTCTGATTAGGTTTGTGGTTGGTGATGTTTTCATGGTGCTCCCCCACAGTTTACTTTGGCCAACTTTGTGTCTTCACTCACAGTGAGAGCTGTGTGTGCGTGCCACTGTTGGCCTGAACTGCTGTGTTTGTATGTTGTGCATGGACCAGCCTGTAATCTGTGAGGCTGACCGGACAGTCACTGGTTAGGACGCCTGCTGATTTGGGTCCCCGGGCCAGCCACTCTGTGTTCGTCTGTCTTTGTTCTCTTCGAGTGTTTATCTTTTCTCTTCTTTCAGTAACAAAGAACGCACTCCTACCTGAACATGTTTTAAAACTTTCTTGTAGAAATTATAGTTTATTCATGAAGAAAAAAGAGAAGATCTGTTTTTTTCTTCCTTTCTTTTTGCAAATCCACAGTATGGTGAAATGAAAAATATGTATGTAATATCTTCAGGTACTTTTCTGCAGCTGCACCCACTGTATAGGATCAACATAAATAACATGTCATCTATGAAATTTGCCTGTAACAGCTGACCCATGAGCTGATTTGAGGGTTGAGATCATCTTGTCTGCTGCTGACTGTGTGGCCTGTCTGAACTAACACTGCAGTCGAGTTCATGACCGTAACGGTGTTAGTTTAGCCTTGTAAACCCACCATCACATGTTTGGAAAAATATTAATAGAAGAATGGAATGTTTTCCCAACACTGGACCAAGCTTTCACTGAATTATGGCCTGAAACAGTCCTGTGCTGGGTGTGAAAAACCCACAAAACAGAGGGGGGGTGGGGGGTGGGGGGGTAGTCTGAGAAATGTTTTAATGAAAATACTCTGAAGCCTGTTAGAGTATTTATTATTTATTACTGTTCTCAGTGTAACATTCATAGAATAATTACACTTTTCAGCTAAATAAGTGTAGAACTTAGATGTATACCCAATACATTTACAAGATTAATGTCCATTTAAAAATGCATTAATTTGCACAATATTCTCCATCTCATGTTTTCCTCTTGCCTGCAGAGTTGATACAAACATAATACAGTTAAATGCTATTTTAACACACCAGATTTCAATTCCCCTTCCAGATTGCATTCAGCCGGGTATGTCAACTTCAATATTTTATATGAATTCTTAAAATACAGCAGCACAACATGCTGTCAACCAAATAAATGATTGAAATTTAGCTCACTGCAGTATTTTCCTACTGGTCAGAATAAGAAAACAATCTGCTTTATTGGTAGGCTTCTGTCTTCTTTGTTGAATTTGGGTGGAAGGGTCATCTGAAGCACATCTGTACCCACATTTTTATCCTCCCGCACAAAATGAAAAACCGTCTGTCCATGAGATTTTACCTTTCTCTGCCTACAGACTCCAAAACCATCAGGAGCTGAGCCATGAAATCTGGCATATGTGTTCTTTACTCTTCAGAGATGTGCAGCATGATATTCCTGGGTGTTTAGTACCTTTGTAACTTTGGCTGTATTTATCTGAAGCATAAACAACATGGAGGATTCCAGGCTGCTAATGCTACAGTATAATAAAATATGCTAATGATATGCGGTCTCTTTCTCATGCCTGATTGGCTTAGCCTGACCATGTGATCATATTGTACTGTGTGATTGTGATTGGCTATACCTGCTTGAGTATTATTGAGTGAAATGGAGAAAGTGGGATTCCTCATATCTATCAGCTGACCTCGGTCCCTGAACAGCTGGCAGGAGCTGATAGTGAGAACCTTCCAGGTAAAGATCCAGTCTGTTTATAGGATCATCAGTTCTAGGCTGCAGCCTGATTGGTTAGCCTGTGATGCCGTCTTCTGATTGGCTGAGCATTGTCTAACATGTGGGTCAGGGATGACTCATGGCCATAAATAGTACAGACTATGACTCATCATTGAACAATATTAAAGCCATACCTACTGCTCAGCAACTTAGGTCAAATGTAAACAACATGGTTTCCTCATGATTATAGTGATGTCATACATAATGCACTGATATCAGCAGGTTATGCAGTAATATTCCTGCACACACAAGTATAATATAATGCATACTTACAAGGTATTCACATCATATCAGGCTTATTGATAGAGATGACATAAATAGACATTATGTAGAATACACACTTGTACAGCACAGTACTTTCTCTAATTTGTTACCATGGAAATATTTATGTCTATTCTAGGATGTGATTATTAAAATCTAACCACATACTTACAGCATGAGTATACTGTGTGGTGGCTGTGGCTCAGATATAAAAAAAAAATTTAAAAAAACAAAGGACAAAAGACACACTGTGGAAGAGAGCCAGAGATTAATAACAATTGATGATTAAATGCAGAGTGGAGTATAAACAAAGTAAATAAGGTGAATGAAAAGAAACAGTGCATCATGGGAACCCCCCAGCAGCCTAGGCCTATAGCAGCATAACTAAGGGAGGGTTCAGGGTCACCTGATCCAGCCCTAACTATAAACTTTATCATAAAGGAAAGTTTTAAGCCTAATCTTAAAAATAGAGAGGGTGTCTGTCTCCTGAATCCAAGCTGGAAGCTGGTTCCACAGAAGAGGGGCCTGAAAGCTGAAGGCTCTGTCTCCCATTCTACTCTTAAGTATCCGAGGAACCACAAGTAAGCCAGCAGTCTGAGAGAGAAGTGCTCTGTTGGGGTGATATGGGACTATGAGGTCTTTGAGATAAGATGGGGCCTGATTATTCAAGACCTTGTAGGTGAGGAGAAGGATTTTAAATTCTATTCTAGATTTAACAGGGAGCCAATGAAAAGAAGCCAATATGGGAGAAATCTGCTCTCTCTTTCTAGTCCCTGTCAGTACTCTAGCTGCAGCATTTTGGATCAGCTGAAGGCTTTTCAGGGAGCTTTTAGGACAGCCTGATAATAGTCCAGCCTACACATTTGTTTAATATGTGCATTGAAGGACATATCCTGGTCAAAAATGACTCCATGATTTCTCACAGTGTCATAGTGCCAAAAAGCTAACAAGCCGCAAATGCAGCATTTCTTCAGAGACACCCTGCATATTGATGGTTGTAGCAGGATGCAGCCCTAGTGCACAATTGCAATTCAACAAGAGAGAAGTTGCAGATCTCACCTTTGCAGGAAATTTTGATGTATATGATAGTAATATTCCTACAATTTTTATGAGAATCTGCTGGGATCCAAATCTGCTTTGAATCCTTTTTATTTTCCTTTCTTTTAGTTAGCGGTAGCGTTCACGCTGAAATAGCCTATCAGGACTTGGTGGCATGTCGAAAAGCCATGGATCAAGGTAGATTTGGAATGGATGAAATCCATTTCCAATATTATTGTTGTGTGCACCATATGTTCTTTCAAGTTGGAGTGCTAAAATCAGAAGGGGGATAGATTTAGCAGAGGCAGGGACTTGTAGACGGCAGGGGAGGAAATCCTCTCCACCCACCCAGCAAGTGTGTATATTGCTGTGATTCACATTTAAACATCGTTTGCCTCTGTCTTTTCAAAAATGCTGAATCATTATCTTCATGGCCAAATGCACTGAAGATAAAAAATATATTTAAACAGACTTTTTGCATTTGAATGCCCCTATAGGCTTTCATTTCTCATTTTTCTGGAACAGTCATGCTGGCTTCTGTTATATATGGACGTGACGTGATCTTTGCTTTGAAAAGGTTGGTGATCACTGTTCAAAGCTATCTTCCTGTAATTATTTATTCATTTTTTTCTTTCCTCCTGCAAATATATTCAGTAATATGTAGCATCAACATGAGAGGTGCAGATAAGAGGATATAAGATTAAGAGAGATGGTGAATAAATGCTGACAAATCCCTGACTTTCATTACACCAAGCATGAAATGGTTCTTGATCATTCCAGCTAGCTCGCTCTCATTTCTCTCCCATTGCTCTTTTTTCCATCGTTCTCTCTCCATCTTGTTCTCTGTAGATCTCTTTTTACTTTTGAATAAGTTGTCATGGTTACAAAGAAATCTTTTCTGCTACAGCCTGCAAAAAGGCTGAATGTTTTCACTGATGGAGAAAAAATCACACCAACCAGCTTTGGTGCTTATTAGGGCAGGACTATAAACCATTAGGAGATCCTCCATATCAAACAGAGAGCCGGGCAGTCTCTTTGTCTCGTCTCTGCCCAAATGGATGATTTGAACAGTCTCTCTCTAATGTACTGCACACCCCCGGTCTGAGATGTTTCTGTGATTACAGCAGAGAATTTGATGTTCTTGTCACTGTAATGCACTGAATGAAAAATGATAGATATAAATCAACAGCATTTTTGATCATTTTGTCCTAATTTTAAGTTATATGTTCTTAGATATTAGGATTCAGAAGAATTCAATTTGTAATAATATATTAGAAGCTATTTTTCATATACCAATTCTTTGATCATTTATTTTTTGTCAAAATGCAAAAACACAACCATGACTGTATCATATCATTTGTTTCCATATCTTTTTTTCCTCTTTGCAAATGTTGCCACCAGTTGTTCCCGTGTACTGGGTCAGAGTGTGTGACTCTCATCATCTGTCATCAGAACTAGTGAGAAAAAAACAACAACTCAGGTTGTTTAAGTTGTTTTTAAAGCAGCAAATGAAAGAACACTGATTCATTGTTTTCACCACAAAGATTCTGTGAATCTGTTACTCCTTTATTGTTTCTGTTGCATAATATGACGTATCTGCTGTCACGGCAGCTCCACTTATAGTTGCCGAGGTGGGAAAGAGTTCGGTGTGACTGGTCAGAAGAAAGCGCAACAGTGAGGAGAGTGTGGCCAATGACAGGACAGTGAGCTAAGGGTAACAGGCTTATCACCAGGTGAGAAATTATGCTCTGAACTGAAGCCAGAAACTGGCTGACCAATCACAAACTTAAAACACTGGGTTATATGTTACACTGGGTTAATCAGCGTGGAATTAATATTCCTGTAAAGTCAAAACAAACATGAGAAGTCATGAAAGGCTATTTCTTTTCACTGAGACATCTTTTCTCAGCCTATGAAGTAGAAACAAATGTTTCCCAGTTGACAAACTTGTGCTTTATGACACCTCTCCTATCTTCTTATGTGGACTGTGTTCCTGTCATCAGAGAAACAAAGTTTGGAGTTTGGAGATAGATTAGGCTTTCTACTAAGTGTGAGGTCAGTGGTTTGAGCCCGACTTCTTCAGGCCACATGGCGAGGAGTCAGGATATTGAACCCTTTGATGCATCTATCAGAAATAGTTTTTTTTTTTTATAAATGCTTAAAGTGCATAGAGTAAAGTGATTTGTAGTGTAGAAGTGCTTCGGGTGCTCAGTAAGAGTGGAAAAATGCTGAATAAAAATTATTTTCTATTTTAAACAGAAGCATTACCTTCTTTTTGTCACGGTGGGTGCACCGAGGCACAGATGCCAACACAAAACGCTCGTGTGTATTTCATGTCCTCGGATTAGACTTTGTTGAAGGTTTTTTTGCCCCCAATTACTTGATGTTAAACAACAGTGTTTTAAGTCAAGAGACTGGTCAGACAGTTTTTGGCCTTGGTATAATTACTTTAACTTTAACTCACTTTTTCTGCCACAGAATTGTTAAGCTTCAAATGTTCTCAGTAACACCAGCAAACATAAAATGTAAATGACCAAAAAAGTAAACAACAAACAAGCAAACAAGCAAACAAACAAAAAAACCTTGACTGTTAATGGTCATTAAAGATCAGAGTGCAAATATAAACCATAAAAAGACCTCAAACTCTTGTATTTGTCTTTTTACACCCTCAACAAATTCCACTTAGTTGTAGAAGGAAGTGCTTGTATGAATGTGTGTGTGAATGGGTGAATGTAAACATGTTATTTAAGCACTTTGAGTGCTCAGCTAGAGCAGAAAAGCACTATATAAGAACTAGTCCATTTACCTTTACCGTCTGCTCTGGAAATGAGTGATGCATGCTTCTGAAACATTTTCATCTTAGAAAGATGTGGACTTCAAAACATTAGCTTCAGTCTGTTCAGCTGCATAACACAAATGAAGAACTACAAGCTTGCATGAGATGAGCACTTGCAGAGTCCACCATTGTATGATTCACATGAACAGGCGAGTAAGTCTCTACATCTGGTCTCCACAGTCTGGTCATTTAGTGATGTATAAAAGTCAAACATGAGAACTTGGAAGTGTTATGGAAAAACAAACAATAAAATAAGAATTTAAAAATCATAATTACCAAGAAACAATGAGTAACAATAACTAACAATAGTTTTACATCCTCACTGCGTACGACTTTGGATACTGTGGCTCCTCTGAAAAGGAAAGCTTCAAATCAGAAGTGCCTGACTCCATGGTATAATTCACAAACGCACAGCTTAAAGCAGATAACCCGTAATCTGGAGAGGGAATGGCGTCTCACTAAATTAGAAGATGCTCATTTAGCCTGGAAAAAGAGTTTGTTGCTCTATAAAAAAGCCCTCCGTAAAGCTAGGACATCTTACTATTCATCATTAATTGAAGAAAATAAGAACAACCCCAGGCTTGTTTTCAGCACTGTAGCCAGGCTGACAAAGAGTCAGAGCTCTGTAGAGCCGAGTATTCCTTTCACGTTAACTAGTAGTGACTTCATGGATTTCTTTACAAATAAAATTTTAGACATTAGAGAAAAAATGATTCATAACCATCTCAAAGATTATTCTTCATGTTCAGCTGCTTTCAGCACTGCTGGTATTTGTTTAGACTCTTTGGCTCCAGTTGATCTTTCAGAGTTAACTTCAATAGTTACTTCCTCCAAACCAGCAACATGTTTATTAGATCCCATTCCTACTAGACTGTTCAAAGAAGTCTTTCCAATTACTGATGCTTCTATCTTAAAAATGATCAATCTGTCTTTATTAGTTGGCTAGTTGCAGCCACTGCAACCCCTTCAATAACCTAACATACCTGCCATTGCAGTATACAGTGTGCATGAAATCAAACACAAAGCTGTAGGGAAAATTACAGCAGTAAAATGTCAAAGACCCTGGAGAAGACATGAATGAATACAAGAAACTAACAATATCATTTCTAGTTTCGTAGTTCCAGACCAAATCCAGTATCACAGATCTACAGGGAGCATGAATTTACTATGCAGTTAATTCCATAAGTTTTTGTTCAGTGAAACATTTTTCTTAGTTTTGCCTGTGTACAACACCACTGTGGATTTTCAAATCAAATCAGTACGTCAGTCAATAAAGATATAGTTGAAGTGCAGACTTTCAGCTTTAACTTGAGGTTTAACCACAGTATTATGTTTTATACTGTAAACTGTTTGGACACTTTACTAATCCTTGCAGATGTTTTATGCTACTACTAGTAGTAATAATAATAATAATAATAATTGCTTCCCCAGTTGGAGGACTTTAAGTATCTCAGGGTCTTGTTTCGAGTGACGGGAGAAGGGAGTGGGAGACTGACAGACTGATTGGGGCTGCGGCTGAAGTGATGCGGGCGCTGCACCTGTCCATCATGGTAAAAAGAGATCTGAGCGTGAAAGCAAAGCTGTCAATTTACCACTCCATCTACGTCCCTACTCTCACCTGTGGTCACGAGTTTTGGGTAGTGACTGGAAGAACAAGATCATGGATACAAGTGGCTGGCCTCTCCCTTAGAGATAGGATGAGAAGTGCAGTCATTTGGGAGGGGCTCACTGCTCCTCCACATCAAAATGATCAGTTGAGGTGGTTCGGGCATCTGACTAGGATGCCTCCTGGATGCCTCTTGGGTGAGGTGCTCTGGGCATGTCCTACCGGGAGGAGGCCCCAGGGCAGACCCAGGACACACTGGAGAGATTATATCTTTTGTCTGGCCTGGGAATTCCTCGGTGTTTCCCTAGATAAGCTGCAGGATGTGGCTGGCAACAGGATTTCTCTGCTTAGGCTGCTTACCCAGGAAGAGGAATAAAATGGATGGATGGATGGATGGAATAATAAAAATGATACAATTTGTTCCCCACCCTTTTTCTGGTGAAAACTTCAAAAATGAATGAATCAAAAAACAAAACAAAACACTGTTTATGAAGCACTTTTGTTTGTAGACAGGTCCAAATTCACAGCTGTTTGCTACATAATTCCATCAATAAACGAGTATCAGTGGACATAACTGGGTCAGTTACACCTGCCTTTTAATGTGATCAACATTAGTAGTCATGATGATCTGCGCATCACATATAATATCCAACCCATGATCAATGTACACAGATTCTGTAAAAGTTAGCACACTAAATTTCCAATTATGAAATATGATGACAGACTTATAAGCTCTCTCTGAATTTAAGTAAACCATTAGAGGTCCATTAGAGAAAACACACACAATAACAAACAAACAGAAAGACACACTTTACCTGTCGCTCAGAGAACAAGGCTGGCCATCTTTCTTTGGCTTGTGCCACCAGGGGTTCATCTTCAACAATCTACTTTGAGAATGTGTTGGTCATCATTTCATCAATTTACCTCCAGTCAGTATTTCTTTTCTTCACCTAACTGACCAAAGCTGATCTCTCACATCAAGATCTCACTGGGTTTTCCCCAACTTTTTGGCCTGCTTCATTTTTTTTGACCTAGTTGAACTAGAGTTGAATTTGTGTTGAATTTGAGCTCTGGGCCACTGTCAGCTTCTGTCAGAAGGTTCCCCTTTTGAACTTCCAACAGTACTACCCGCTGACAGACTCTAGTTCCTTGAGACAACGGTGCTTGTTGACAAGAGCCTGGGCCGCACAATCATACGCTTCATGTATTGGGTAGGGGTTGTGGACATACATAGCTTCTGCCAACCTCACCAAGATTTCATGTCCTTTTACATGCCAAGTAAGGATCCATCTCTGTGGTAGGCTTCATTTCCTTGCTTCAGTTTTAACTCACCATCAAAAGAAAAGGCAGGAATGACACATGGCTGAGGTAGCCCTCCTCAAGAGATGAGAGGCTTGCAGTATCTAGAGTGGAGTCTGTGTGGTAGGTTACACAAACCTGGGTGTACATTTTCAGTGTTGCTTTCTCTGTAGGAAGCTCTGATACGCTACTTAGAATGCATAGTTCAAATTTAGGGTCTTGATACTGGGGTCCCCCTCTGATCGAAGTTTAGTCTCCAGAAGAATGTGGAAGTTTTCAACAGTCTCAGGCAACATTTTTTATGTTCACTCAGGATGATGTGCAGCAGCATGATGACTCTCTTCAAAAAGAGAAACAAAGAAAACAAATGTAGCAGCACAAATACACGTTCACAGGAAATGTTGGAAAAAAACCTATTATCAAACATTCACATATGGCTACTGCATTTTTCAGCAGCTATCATTTAATATCTGATTTGATCAGTGGCTGAACATTCATTATTACTGACCTATATAAAAAATGAAAATTTTACCCATATTAAAAATAAGAAAACAATGAGTCAAATAAGTGTACGCAGAGGAAGTATGTCACACTGTGGAAGAGAGCCTTCCAAATAAGACAACCCTTCCCTTGGTGTATTTTTTTCCATGTATGTATGTATGCTGTGATTATTCATCACTTGCGAGGCTGGTCCAGAGAATCATTTGATGCTCCTTTAACTTCAGCTCTTGGTTTAAACAAGGTAGTCATGTCCAAGTGGTACGCCAGCATACCTCGGTGACTGAGGGACAAAATCAGTAGAATGTTATTGAAATTATTGACATGAACCAGAAGTCAACCAGTGGCCCAAAGCAGTGGATTAAATGAGGGTAGTGTTCCAGTAAATGGTGTTTAGGTTTGAGCTTCTGGCCTGGAAACACACTCTGTACATTTTCTGTGTTCACTTATTTTGGCATCAAGGTAACACAGGCTTTCCCCTGTAAAATCTTAAGAGTTACACACTAACACATTACACACCAAACATCATTATTTTCAGGTGTAACACCACCAATGAGCAGGGGTAGCAGTCTCAACAGAGTCCAGTTCTCAAGGGCTCAGCAGCGGTGAAACGCCAGCGACACAGCGGCACGATGGCTCTGTGTACACAGCAGATAGTTTTGCTAGTCGCCGTGCTAACATACCTGCTAATGTTTCCTTGTTCCGCATCAAATGACTCCTGAAAACCAGCAAAGGAATGTGCTCCTAAATTACCAGCTGACACATACAACACGGTGCCCCTAATGCAGGTAATTATGTAAACCACTTGCTTTTCAAGCAGTTGGCAGTCTCTCAGAAGTGGCTCTACAGTTCTCTCAAATGTCTTAACATCTACACTTTTACACAAGAGAGCAAGGAAAATGCTCCAGCAGGGCTCTTCAACTCCAGGCCTCGAGGGCCGGTGTCCTGCAGGTTTTAGATGTGTCCCTGATCCAACACACCTGAATCAAATGGCTGAATTATCTCCTCAGTATGCAGTCAAGTTCTCCAGAGTCCTGCTAATGACTTCTATATTTGACTCAGGTGTGTTGAAGCAGAGACACATCTAAAAGTTGCAGGACACCGGCTCTTGAGCCCTGTGCTAGAAAATGATGACTTGTATATCACTGGTAAATTTGACATGGCCAGCGGCACAGGGACTCAACAGGCACGACTCTGGAATAAAAGTTTAGTCAGGTTTATTTACAAAGTTCAGAATCGTGAATAATGCAGTGTCCTCCTGGGCGGCTCGGGGCTTCCTGCTCCGCTCCGGACTTTGGAATCCTTGAGTTTCTCTAACCTCTCCTCTCTCTCAGCTCCAGGAAATCTGGGCACAGGGAACCAACGGGTTAGATGGAAACCAAGTCAGCACGGCAAGAAAAAGCAAACTAGGGGTTTGAGTGGCCTCTCGTCCGCTTAAATAGTCATCTAGATAAGATGATCAGGAACAGGTGTGTTGTTCAGCCGCCAGGTGATACTGCTCAGAGGGCAGAGAGCAGTGTTGGGCCCAGCCCCTGAACACAGGCCGGGAGACCACAAACGAGAGAGAGAGAGACCAAAACCTGACAGAGCATGCACCAGGAGACCACGGGCCATGATAAAATTTGCCATCATCCAGTAAATTGCACACAATTTATTTTTTTTACTTGAGCGTTACAGACCTCAAAATCATCAATGCACAGAGCTAGTGAAATGCTTTGCTCTGTTGGTTCCTAATTTTAGGGGTCTTCATGTTCCTTTTGGCCAAAAATTCAAACCCAATTAAATCCAGAGTTTCCAAAAAATCTCTGGGATGAACAGGTTCTGGTGCAGGCTGTTTATTAGACATCTTAGTTACACAAAACACAGACAAAGACCAAGACACGGAGACACACACACACACATACACAGAGACAGAGAGAAGAAGAAGGAAACACAGAGAGAAACAAAGAGACAGAGAAAGATGCAGAAACAGGAAGAGAAGAAGAAGAGGACAGGAAAGGGAAGAGCAAAAAGAGTAAGAGCATGCGACAAAGAGTGGGCCAACATTTATATCTTAACGATGGTACCTGCCCACTTCCCTTTGACCCCTCCTAATTTACATAAAGTCTCCACCCCTGAAACTTTTACCCTGACCAATCACCTGTTGAGGCTCTGTTGAGGCCCACGTCCCACGTGGGCTAAAGAAACAAACGTCACCAGGGTACCTCGATGGTTTACGACAGCTCTGACAGGTGTCATAATGAAGGATCTTCTTTCTATTAAAACCTCTGCTAATCTATGTTACACAAACACAGGTGGGTCTGCAGAGCTCCACGTTTTGAAGTCATAAGACTTCCTCAAATGCAACATGAGGTTACAAAGCCATGTGAACCAGAGATGTTCTTGCATCCCACTAAGGCCTCAAGCATATATGAGTATAACAGGCCTTTACCCCAGTAACCTTAACGTATTCAGTGTTCATTAATTCAGTGTGTGTGTAACTAATATACTTTAATACATGATATAAAAACAGTGACAGTAAATATCAATATAAAGGTGATAAAAAAAATCCCCAGCAGCTCCTCCTCAAACAGAAGTGGGTTCTTCTTAGAACATGAGCCATCAATGGAACTGTTGATTCTGTATTGTCTTTTTCTAAAACCTCGTCAATTATATCATTTTATTAATTATCATTATATCAATTATATCATACTTATTGAACAATCCCTACAGAGTTTGTAGAACTGGGACATAAACAGAGGTTTTCTTTGATGGCTAATCTAAAATATATTCAGTTGGGTCTACAACACCAAATTTGTCTTTGACATAGGCCAGCCTTCTGTGGTCTGATCCTAGACTCCCACTCTCTGAAATGGAGCCCAGCTGGCTGAGGCTGTGCCAGGAGCCAGGTACCAAAGTTACAGTGTTGTCATCAGTGTTACCACTGTTCTGCCTCTAATACCTTTTTTACTACAGTATATACCTGTTTAGATAACCAATCAAAATGCCAGTGTCATAAAACTCGTTGTATTGTAAGGCATTTCTTGTATAGCTAATTTGGAAATATGCAAGATTGCTTGCATCTGCAGAAGTAACGATGCAAGCCTTTCCTGAATTTTGTCAGTGGTATCATGGTGCTCTATTTCAGTCAGAATAATCATAAAGGGACTGCAAATCAACATCTACTTCACATTTTGCCAATTCCTCAGTTTCATTTTCTTGTACTGAAATCTGCTGAAGTAGAATGAGGGTGAAAATGACTTTTATGTGATGGAGTAAATGTGTGATTTGAAAGGACACTGATTAAAAGGACCAGAGTTTCCCTATTCCTCAGATGTTTACCCTGATGAGCAATATATTGCTTTAGGTCAACTGCCTCATTAAAGTTGCACAATGGATGTTTTAGTTTAAAGCCAGCAAGTCCATTACCTCTTCTCCTCCTTCTCATTACTCCATACTCCTTTTTGTGACCCGGTGATGTCTCAAATGGACCTGCAGGCCTTTGTTAGATCTGAAAGACTCTGCAGTCTGTGTATATGGAGGGTGGTAGGCAGCTTATTCTGTAATGTCTGCGACTGTAAGTGTAATATTCAATGATTCTTTGGCAGTTTGGATGTGTCAGTTGATTAGCTTGAGTTTGGCCATGACACACAAGCTGGACCTTGTTGGCTAAAGTTACGTTAGCTTTTCGCTAATCTTTGCAGTCTAAAGAAAAACACATGCCTTAAATTCAAAAAGTGTTCCAGCTTTGTTTCCTTGTAGTTGTAATTGATTTTACTCATCTTAAAAGCAGACACCAATGAAAATGATTATGAATCGTCCGCGTGATGTGAGCATGTCTTCAACCACCAAATCTCCATGATGCACCTTGGTAGCAGTTTGGAGTCCTGCTCTGCTCCAGCTGCCTTCACTGTCAAGTCGACATAAGCTGCTGATTTAGCTGAACATGGATTTTCAAGTGAACTTTTTTGTGTGTAGTTGAGAAGTTTTTACCTTGTAATGCCATGCTATAGCAACAACATCAGTAATGTATTTCCTAGAGGAGTAACAGTAACTGCAGTTAACGATAACCTCAGAGTAGAACAGATCACAGGATTATTGTACCAGAAACAAAAGAAGAAACTGAGCTAAATAGATTTGAGTTCTGTTTCTGTTTAACTCTTAATGACTGACTGGAGGGCCCACTCTCCCATTTACATATCTATTTTTAAATGCCAGTAGAACTGCAACCAAATAAGAAAGAACAGTAAATCTTTTTGCATATAAAACTGGAGGAGTTACACTTACATAGTCCCAGAGTGCTGTTTGCTTCCACTAATGGGTTTGCAGAAAGCACACACAACAAAAACATGATGATCCAGGCGCTTTATCGATCCGATTAGCTACTCACAGCACTTCCTACAGCATGAATTATGAGAGACACTATGTGCGACAACAGGAAGTGAGGTCATTTTATCTGGAAATTGTTTAGATGCATATGCTGTCTTTTTGCAAATTATGCACAATATGCATTTAATGTTTGTTTTTCCTACAGTTTATGAAAATGACATTCAAGATAACTTTTCTGTGCCTCTAAAGGCTTTTGTGCAACTTCTTCTCATTTACAATTTTGAAGGATACAGCGATGATATTTCTGTATCTAGAACAAGAGATTGCACTTCTTAACTATTTCTTTAGTTACTATGGCCTTATTAAATGCATATTATTACAATTTTGGATATAAAGGTTGTATTGACGTATAGCAACTTTAAATTCTCCAGAAAAAGGCACCACAGCATGTAAAAATGTAAAGATAATAGAGGATTGTTATGTGTTGCATTGAGTTTTAGTAGTGAAACAATAACAGGCCTCTCAGGTGACATGTAGTAGACACTGATCAGTTTTCATTTGTTTTCTAGTCTAATGTGGCTTTCATGTTCATGGAAAATTATTTTTTTGTTTTGTTTTCAAGGGATAAAGAAGTTCTAACTCTATTGTTTCTTTTAGTCACATAAATCATATCATTTGATCCAGAAATAACTATTTCATGTGTGCAAATGAACCGAACCGAAATTCACTGAACCGTGGCTTCTGCACCACAACATGAACTGAAGCGTGGCATTTTGAACTGCTGCACCCCTACTACTGCCATGCTAACATGGAATAATGTGTTAAACTAACATCTGGAATTACATTTTACAGTGTGGTAGTCGAGAGGTTCAAAAAAGAAGGCAGCTGGACTTATTTAGGTTTGTGAAGACATTTCACCTCTCATCCAAGAGAGTCCCAGGTATTTAACCCCTAGTGGGGGATGTCTCCTTTGGAGGTGGTCCTGAGAATCATGTGAGTCATGGATCATTACCAATGTCAGCCATTGTAGCCAACCTTTAGGTGGAGAAAATGGAAAGTAAAGCTCTGGACTCCTTCAAAGGGATGGCACCTAACCACTGGAACAGATATGTAGATGACACCTGGGTCAAAATCAAAAGGCAGAGGCGTTTGCCAAATACATCAACTCAGTGGATAAAAACATAAAGTTAACCAGGGAGGACACCAGGGATAATAGGTTACTGTTCCTGGACTGTGTGGTGCTTATTGAAGTTAACCAGAAGCCCACACACAGACCAGTACCTACTCTTTGACTCCCACCACCCACTGGTCCACAGACCTGGGGTGATCAGGACCCTGCAACACCCTGTAAGGCAGAAGGGAAACAAAAGGAACACACATGTAAAGAAAACCCTTAGGAAGTGGTTATCCCAGCTGGACTTCCATCAAATCAGCCAAGATGCACAGGACAAAGGTCAAACACACAATGACAGTGGAACAACATTGTAGTCCATCATGTAGCAGGTTTGCCAGAGAAATTCAGGAGAATTTTTTCCACAAATGACATCCCAGTGCATTTCTGTCTAGCAATACCTTAAGAAAAAACTCAGTTAATCTCAAAAGAACAAAACTCACAAACACAAGCCAAACAACACAGTGTGTGCTGTGCAGTGAGGAGTGCTCGGACCTCTGCAAAGGAGAAACCAAACAGCCTCTCCACTAACGCATGACACAACATAGAAGAGCCACCTCAACAGGACGAGACTCAGCTGAACACCTGCACTTAAAGGACAAAAGACTCGTCCAACGATGCCAGAGTTCATATTTTAAACTGAGAGGACAGCTGGTTTGAAAAGAGGATAGCTACATCCACTGTGAAGACTATCGCTGAACAGAGGTGGTGGCCTACAACACCAGCTATCAGTCATCCACAATGCAGTCTTGATATCCTATCGCAAGTGCTTCACACCCCCCCCCCCCCCCCCCCCCCACACACACACACACACACACACACCTTGTTTCAGGTGGCTTTCTGCTCAGATTCAGCCAAAACTGATTGGACAGTGCTTCACAATGCAAATGCATAACGACCCAAAGCATCTTCAAAAGTGACACGAGTTTCTTAAGGCAAAGAAATTAGACCTTCTCAAACCTGAATGCAGACAGACCTGCATCTCAAGGAAGGAAACAGTATGTGATGTCCTTGGGTACTAGGATTATCATGCAAGTATTAGAAACAGTGCTTATATTTCAAATGTCTGTAATTCCTAAACAGTTGATGCCAAATTCTTGTTAAACAGCTTGAATTAAAGCTGCAGGTCTGCACTTCAGACAAATATCATTTGATTTTAAATCCACTGTTGTGGTGAGCAAAGACAAAACTACAAAAGTTGTCTTTGGCCAAACAATTAATGACATATCGCTATAGTTACTGTAAGGTTTGGTTAGTGGTAGTGTTGGAGAAAAAAATGTATTGCTGGTTTACAAAAGGGAAACGAGCACCTGATGTGGCACAGTATTTCCAGCATCAGCGCTGAGTTTCCAGCTTTTCAAAATGAATGAAACTGAATAAACTCATGAATTTGGAGGAGGTTTAAAAGTTGGTTAGAAATTGTTTAAGACACAGTGAGTTATCATTTTGTTTAAAAAAATACCCTAAGAGGAACTTCTTTTTGGCCAGCCCAGCAGGATTTCCACAAGTTATTTTCACACTATATTCTCTGCCCTCTCTGAGCTGGAGTCGATGGAGGTCTGGGTAAACTTATGGCTACAAATGAAAAGGTGGATTAACCAGGGCGAGCTGAGGTTTAGCATCTACTGAATCCCTGAACTATTGCTTTTTCAACACTGATGTGTCTCTAGCTTTTTTCTCTTCCGTCTTTCTGTTCTTGAAATTCTTCTTTTCAGCTGTGGCCTCATGATATTTATTTCTCTTCTGCCTCCCAGCTAGTGTAGTTGTAAAACCGGTACTAATTCCACTGGGGAGTTTTCTCCTTCCACTGTTTGACGCACAGCTGTCACATGCCTCAGTAATGAATTCATTGATTAAATCAGGCTCCGTCTCAGCTCTGCTGTTGTGTAGGTATAATACATAGAGCTGCTTTTCCAACTGAGATACCATCAAGCTGCTGCTTCACTCTTTCTTATTTTTGCCCTCTCTGCCTTCATGGGACTCTACAGGATACATTCACAGGATAAATTCACATTTTTTCTTACAGAAATTCATGTCACTTATGTGGCAACTGACTTTACTGATGTCATTGTAAAATGCTCATGAGTCATTTGTGTGGCTTATGGCAGTAATGTTCTATTTTTTATGCCCTTAGAAACATTTTGAATCTGGAAAGTTTTGGAGGTGACAAATTTTAATAGCTGCAGACCTCCTAGTGGGATTCTGAGAGGTTAGCGAGACATTAAGAAATGGCTACATGACAACATGACTCGTGTAGATGAGACCGAGGTGTTCACTTAGAGGCGTGACTTTTTAGCTTATCATCTGCGAAAGCCGTAAGTTAACTGCTCCTACAGCTGCATCCATGTCAGATAGAAATGGGCTCACTGTACTGGATGTATCTCTTGCTACTGCAACTGTGAAAATAAGGTAGCAATCCATAACTGAAATTTAATAAAGTGAGCCAAAACGTAGATTCAGTCAGACTTCCCTGTTGGTCCCATCGCCCAGCATCACATCAAATCCACAAATCCATAATTTATCTCATCGGAGGGTGAGAGGAATGACAGAAGATAAAACACAGTTTGTTTATTTATTTTTACAATTTATATGATGAATGTTGGGATAATTATTCCAGCACAGTCACCTCCAAAGTTGTTTGCAAACATGGATATAAGGTTGTGGAACTAAATTAATATCCCAGTCATAATAGTGTTAAAAGTAAAGTTAGCTGTGACCTGCCAACGTTAAACAACTAGAATCAGTCATTTATTTTAAACCCCTACAAAGAACCATTTCAAATAATTCTATCAATCCAAAAGACGTAAACAGTAGCAAAAATGTTTCATTGTGCAAAAAGCTTTTCAAAAAGAAAATGTTTCCTGTAGCCTCAACAAAAGTGTGAGTACATGTTCATGAAGGTAGCGTGAGCACTGACAGCTCACCACTCTGAGAAGAAAAACAGCAGCAGGAAATTCACGGAGCTCGTGGGACCTTAAAAAGTTCAAGCAGAATGTAGAGGACAGGAAATCCTAAAGAAATGAAAGCTTTCCATTAAAGATGTCACACATGCAGTAGGATTTCAGAGGTTTCTTTAGCATAAGGGGGCTAAAGTAAAACGTGACACTCTAAAATGCATTAAACTGCCCTTAAATCCAGTGTCTTCCTCATATGAAGCCATTCTTACTGCTTCCTTGGAGATTTGTGGTGACTTCAGCCATTGGTGCATTCATGTAACCAAATGTGAGATGAAACCATCCATTTACTGACGCTATCTATGACTTCAGAGTTTATTACACTTTCTCTCGGGTCTGAACAGTAAAATAATGAATGGGGTCTTTCGCTAATAACTGTACCTCTGATTTAATGTTATTGAGCAAAAATGGTTGAATTTACCAGCTGGTTAAAGACCCTCTAAAATTCTGTATTTTTCCTGTATGTGCCTCCAGCAGCTGCTGGTTCGTGTCCTGTTTGATGCTCCCATCTCAGTGAAGCAGTGCATGTGTGTGTGCCACTCTTTTCCTTTCTCATTCTCTGTATTGGAGGCTCTCTCACTGTCTGTATCTGCCTCCCTCTTCTGTTGCACTCTCCTTTCTCCCCATCTCTTACTTTATTCTATTCACAGTTTCCAGGATTCTCTTTCTTTCTCTTCCACCTTATCTTTATTTCTTGTGCTCTCTCAACCTCCTCCACCTCCTGCTGCTTTTCCAGACTTTCTTGCGGCTGTCGCTGCTGGTTCCCTGCTTCTCTGCGTTGTACTATAGCTTGTGCGGAGGGGGGGGGGGATCAGGAGGATTTGAGATGGTAGGGTGGAAATAAGAAGCAGATGCAGAGTAAAGAATAAAAGGACAGTGGAAGCAAAAGAAAAAAAGGGGTGTGGGGGTGGGGGGCATTGTAGCCTACACTCAGCTGACATCCAGCGGCAGAAGGGATGGAGACATTTCTTACTCATGCCACTTGGAGCCTGGAGGCAGACTGTTTCTCGGGTGTAGAAGCAGGTGAAACAGAAATACTGAAGACCTCCGGGGCCTCCAACATGTCAGGCAACATCAGCAGCAGGTTAGAAGCCTCCCATTACAACACTCCTGCCAGGAAAGTCAAACACTTTCCACTCATGAAAGAGGTGGTCATGGATTCAGAAGCACATATATTTTTTTTGCAAAATGCCCTCAGAGATGCATCGTCTATGAGGTTACATCTGCAGCTGTTCTCACTGTTTCAGCTGCTGAAGGCTCACATGTTGTATACACATTTCTATTCCAATATTACTCTGAAGTAAGAATGACAGCTGCTGTATTTCATGGACGGTAATAATACATGAAAGGGTAGAAATGTATTTTTAACATATCAGAGTCATCAGTTTCTGCTTGTTGTTTGTTTATGACCAGTAAAAGCTGCAGCTCAGTATTTCCCACGTATAAACTGTGGAGTGAATTCTCCTTCTGTGCATACGTGACATTAGCATACTGAGAAACATGTAGCGAGCTGGCTTTTTTCTTTGAAAGTGTTGCACATACAGCTGAATCCACCTATCGCTGCACATACAGCAGCTGGATCTCACTCCACTTGTGTTCTTGTTCTGTTCATTGTGCTGAGTTTTAAAATGACAGACTCAGCACAATGATTTTCCAAACTTGTTTACCCCTTCAGTCATTTTCTGTAGTTATATATATTGCACTGTAATATTCATTTTCTGACATCTCCAACCTAAAAAGATTATGTAGGCAGATTTTTTTTTCATCAAAACTCCTGCCAAAGTAGACAAACCCGTTATTTTTTATCATCCATTTACTGACTCCTTCTGACTCATTTTGCAATAAATATGGTGTTATTCAATTATGAAAACTGGAAATTATGCTGAAAAATTGGGTAATTACTTGTTTTATTATTTATAGATATCTCTCTAGTAATTATTCTCTATCTATGATTTTTCAGCTTCTTCTCGTTTTGACTCTTATTTTGAATGAATTGTGCTTTTGAATAGCAGCTTCCTGCCACAGTGACAGTGAAATATTAAATCCCACCAACACCAGAGGGCAAAACAAATGATGGTTCTCCTCTGACTGTGTACTTCATCAAACTGTAAAGAAAAAGAAAAACACAGAAAAAACTGAAAACCTGAAAAGTGGATTCCACCAAATACCTTCTTACTTCGAGACGATGCAGTGATTAGCACTTTGACCTCACAGGTTCCTAGTTCAAGCATTCTGATCAGCTGGAGGGGTGGGATGGGGGTGGGGGCTGGAGCCTATCCCAGCTGTCATAGGGTGAGAGGCAGGGTACACCCTGTACAGATCGCCAGGCTGTCGCAGGGCTAACACAGAGACAGACAACCACTCACACCTGTGGGCAACTTAGCATCCCCAGCTAACCTAACCCCACTGACTGCCTGTCTTTAACCTGTGGGAGGAAACCAGAGTACCTGGAGAAAAGTCGAACCAAGGACCTTCTTGCTGTGAGGCAGCAGTGCACCACTTACTTTCTTCCATGTAGTTCATGTGTTGGGCCACTGGCTGTTTAGTCACTATCATATATCACTTTTTGAGCTGGCTCCTGCAGTGGGCATTTCTGGTTCCTGCAGCCGATTACAGTTGATTAAGTCTAAGTTGAGTTAAGGTTTTCTTTCAGTGAGCTTGGTTGTGTTTGCGAGCATGCAGGATGGCTTCATTAGGATGCTTTGATGTGCTCTTTTCCAGGTGCTTTTAGGGTAGATGTTTCATTACAAACATCAAAGGCAGAGCCCTCTCTTTCTCTCTCATATCTCTGTTTTGCACTGATGTTACTTGCTTCTTTTCCAGTATTAAAAGTGTGCTCCAATCCTTCAATGCTTACTCTCGTATTTTCCTTCTGCAGGCCTCCTGCTGTTGTAGATGAAATTGGGCAAACATTTTAGCAAAGTTACAGCTTCATCTCCCCTCCCCTCCTGAGCCTCACCTCCCCTTGTCTTTGTTTCACCTCGTGGTCTCAGTGATTTCCTCTTAGAAATGTGTCCCTAGGACAGATTTCCCGATGTCTGTTCCCTGCAGTGGAGGTCCTGGCTTTACCTTCACAGCTTTGATTACTTGATTCTTTTTTTTCTGGACTTTTTCTTTGCTTCTTTATTTCTCTCTAATAAAAAGAGCAGACATTGCTCAGTGTCTCTGCTATTCCTAGTAGAGTCTGTTAGAAGAAATATGGTTGTGTGCTGAAAATTCCAAAGCTATGGAAGCTTGTTTCCACCACTAAGAAAATTGTTCTTTGCCATCCATAACTCAAAATTTCCAGTTATTAACTCAAAATTTTGAGAAACCTGACCTGAAATTGATCCTATATTATAGGTTAAATAGAAAGAATTAATAAAAAACATCATCTGCTCTCCAATCTCTGTTGCAGGTACTTCACCAATATATCCATTGGTGGGCGGGACTACTCGTTCAACAGTGATGGCTACTTGTCCAATCCGCTGCTTGATGTTATCTCCTACTCTAACGGGAGAGGCTGGGAGGAGGTCAGTACACATCTGTGCAAATTGGCTCTAATTACCATAACACATCAACTAGATAGGCTAACCACAATTTCACACCCCATCAAACATGCTAACTCATCACTGCTCAATTTCACCTTTTATGCTCTCTCACCGCCTATAGCTCTTCCCTCCCCCTCCTTCCTTCCCTCCCATACTAGATCTCTCCTCTGCCCCCTCCCTTCTGTCTTTCTGCTCCTGTCTGGGTCTGTCAGCCTTGTTAGTAAGTGCTAACACACAGTCCAATAGCTTTGCCGTCAGGGGCCACGTGTAGCAGTTGCACAGTAATGCTAACAAATCCAAGGTCTTCTCTCTGTGGGTACTTTCAATGCTTCAAGATTTCCTTCCACCTGAGAAAAACAAGGAAACCTTTTTGTTCTGTTCCACTGTTTCCATTTGCTTCTGACCTTTTAACATTCAATATGTTCACTGGCAAGTGCAGACTCAAGGCCCCTAATTCTGAGGATGATGACCTGAAAGGAAAATCCTTTTAAAAGGAAAAGTGCACACACACACACACACACACACGCACACACACATACACACACACACGCACACACACACACACACACACGCACACACACACACACACACACACACTCTTTACCTGTCTACAGCACAAAACTTTTTCCTATTACTGCAGCACTAAACGATATTTAAGGTTGGCTCCTCAAATGATTTAAGGAGTATATGAGGAGCACGTGAGCACAGGTAAATACTGTAAATACACGTCATTGAGGAAAAACAGTAGTACTAAGTTACATGTACTGCACATTTTTAATGTAAAATACAAAATGTTTTATATAGCAATAGTGTTTTTTATTTAAATGCTGATTTTATGTGTCTGTGCAGCATTAGTATGGAGAATTATGACTAATATGATAACCTGTTATACTTTATACAAAGACTTGCATTTACTTCACAGCACTCAGCTCTTCATGGAGGTCACATTAGGAACAGGAATATTTGGCAGGATTCTGATGTAGAGTTCATTTACAAAACTGCAGCCAAAACCTGTAAATTTTACTATCAACATTAAAATAATAGCACAATAGCATCTAAACAGCTGACAGATAATATTGTAAAAGTAATACGGACTAGAAAGTACATAAAGCATAGTATTTTTAATGGCTGGTAAATCCAGCTGCCAGTATTGTAATTTAAGAGGAAAATTTCATTGAATTTATGTCTCTGACATCATGAGGGAGGAATATTGACCCATCTGTTATTACAGTGTTGCTTCAGTTTATTGAAGCTTGCAGGCATTCATTTATACACAGCTTTCCTGAAGTGCCACCACAACTTTTAAGTCAGGCTAAGGTTTGGACTTTGACGGGGGCACCGCAGCACCTCCATCCTTTTCCTTCTCAGCTGTTCTGCTGCAGATTTGCTGCTGTGTTTGGGATCGTTGTCCTGTTCCATGACACAGTTTTGGCTGAGCTTTAGCTGCCGGACAGATGGCCTCACATTTGACTCTAGAATACTTTGGTATACAGAGGAGTTGGTGGTTGACTCGGTGACAGCAGGGTGCCCGGGTCCAGAGGCTGCAAAAGCCAAAGTTATCACCCCCCCACCACAGTGTTTGACAGTTGGTATGAAGAGTTTCTGCTGATATGCTGCATTTTGTTTTTTCCAAATACGATGCTGTGCATTTTGTCTCCCCTTTGGTCTCGTCTGTCCAAAGCACATTGTTCCAGAACTCCTGTGGTTTGTTCAGATGCAACTTTGCAAACTCAAGCTGTTCTTTTTAGAAATAAGAGGCTTTCTCCTGGCAACCCTTCTATACAACCCATACTTATTCAGTCTTTTATACTTTCATCAACTTTCACATCTAGCATGTTAACCAAGGCCTGTGGAGCCTGTGGTGTAGCTCTTAGGTTTTTAGTTTCTCTGAGCATTGTACAGTGTGACTCTGGGGTGAATCTGCAGAGACAGCCACTCTGTGTTAACACACATCTGAATGCTCCAGACCCGCAAATGTCTACGTTTATACAGGTGGTCACACTTGCTGCTAGTTACCTTTGGATTCATATAAAGGTAGCATGGATGTACAGGATAAAGCCCTGTGAAAACTTTCTGTAGCAAGACTGCCACTATTGAACCTCCAGCACATGGACAAGACCACAAAGTTCTTTATACTGCATGTTCATCTATTTCACAACACTTGTGCATCAATCACTGTTTTGTATAACTGCCCAGCCAGCTTCAGCCTCCTTCTCCACCCTCCAGTGTACTATTGTGCAGGGAGAGATATTCAACATCCCCCCCATGAACCCACTTCACCACCCTGTCCCCTGCAGCCACACCACCAACCACACTTTCTTTTCACTTGACTGTAGATTGATGGAGTCTCGCACCACTTTTCTGCTGAAGCTCTGGGTTAGGGTGTAAGATTACCCAGTGGTTATCAGTGACACAAACTAACCCAGTTATCCAGGCATTCATGACCAAAGGTTTTATAACTTTTCAGGAAAAAACGCAGTGTGAGTATAGTTAGCTAAAACCTTTCAGAGAATCTATGAAGGAGGACGGTTACATTTCTGTCACCACATTTACACTTTTTAGCAACAGATTGAACTAAATTAGCATGTGTAGTGACATAAAAATGATTTCAGATTATTTCTACAAAATTCAGTCTTCATTGTATTGTACTGGTTATGGAACATATGAATGTTATAGTGAACGAAACTGTCGAATATGAACAAATCATGAAGGAGGCAGCAGGAACGTGTGGAGGCAGAGAGAACAAATGAAAGATTTTGCTCTTTTGATGTCAGATTCAGTTGTACATTCTCATTTTGCTGTTCTTTGGTCACCAGTCTCACTCCTTCTTTGTGTGTCATGGTAAATATGTGATCTGAGCCTTCCTCTATACTTGCCCACATTCTTGATAAAACAAATTAACTTGACAATACTGCATTATGTTTCTCTCTCTGGATGTGTGTGAAATTCTGAGGTCTAAAAAACCCCTCAGACTGAATGGTGGTGTTTTGGGGTGGGGGTGAAGGGGGTCTGTCGAGTTTTATACATCATGCATGCTATGATCTGAAATTGACCCCAATCTTGTTTTGCAGAAGCCTTGGAGCAATATTCAGATCAATGAAAATATTGCTTGGTAGTTGCTGAACAAGGGGCACTTATTTTTGCCTCTTTGCTTTCTTGAGCTCTGTATTTCTTCTGTCCCCTGGCAATAGTTAACCTGACACTACAGTGGAGATTTACGGTTCTGCCTGGCACTAAGAGGCAGCAAACTGAAGTGCTGCTCCATCTGCAGGAATCAGGACGATCTTCTGCCTTTTTCTGAAGCATCTCACCTTTACTGTATTAAATTTTTGCTGAATGAAGGCTGACATGCTGACAGAGGAGATGGGGTACTGACTTGTTTTCCATGCTCTTGAGAAAGATAAATTAGAAAGAAAAAAAAGGTGGCTACAGCAAGCAGAAAAGCTGACAGATAAGAGTTTATGCTGCACCAATGCTCTCAGAGGCGACTGTTTGGCTGCTCTTTCATATCTTATGTTCATGTTATTTGTAGAGAAAATCCCCAGTATAGCTGCAGAGGATTTTTTAACATCTTTTAGTTATTTTACACTAAGCTTTGCATATGATCTGGCTTATTTGTATAGCAGTTGATGACATTATTGTACATAATGCTAATAGTGGTTGTATTTGTGTGCACGGTTTCTGCGTGTAACTCATTACTGTGGTTTTCCAGCACTAAGATGTAAAATGTTGCTTCAATCTCACTATTTGTTTTCATGCTGGTACAAAAACCCTCACACTAAATAATAGAGTTACAAAACTGGTAAGTGGACTGAAATTTATGGTGGACACAAACACAATTCAGTTCTGTATTTTCAGATGTTATTAACATGCAAACATGTTAATAACATATTGATGAAAAAAAACTGCCAAAATGCTAGTTATAAAATTGTGACACATGCAAAACCATTCAGCATTTTTCTTTTGCATATAGCGAATATGTTTTAAAATAACATAAGGTAGCTTAATGAAGGCGTTTTCTCCAAACTCTCAGAAAGTTCAACTTTCCCAGTTTTTATAGACCCCACTGCAGCCCTGAAGGATGAAGTAAAGTAAGTAAAGTTTTAATAAAATGAACTGTTTGACTCTATTATCAGTCTGTTATTTGCAGGCAGAAATTTAAATGGGCAAAGGCCAGGGTCTTTTGTTATAAGGATGGATTAATGGCTAAACAGGGTACAAGAAGTCAAACTCTCTTAGAGACCAGTGGTTGACCCAAACCACCCAGTCATTATCTCAAACTTCATCTGTCCAAAAATGTTCACTGAAGTAACCTTTCCTCAAATGAATCATGAAGCATATTTGCAGAGCAAAGCAATTTTATGCCAGCCAACAAACTGGCTGCAATGGTCATAGAGAGAAATAAGGCTATATCTGCCTAGTCAGAAAACAGAGGTAAGCATTTGGTCTAATTTTCAGGTAAAGAACATATTTTCTATAGTTTGTAATGCCGTCCTCTCTTTAATATGTTTGGGAGAACTTTAGCTGTCCTAACCTTTTCCTGTACCAACCAAAGCCATGGTGGTGGAAAACAGCTGTTATTAGCCCAGCAGGTACTGTATCTGTTAACAGTTATCATAACATTTCATAAATATTGCCAGTTCGTGCCGTGTCCACCTACAACCTCATTAGGATGTTATTGTCAATTGTTGTCATGTAAAGACATACAAATACATAAACTCTCACCTTATCATGGAGAAATTGGTCCTTGGTGAGGGGCGAGACAAATTGTGATTGAGAAGACCCCCATGAAGAAGAAAGCAGTGGTCCACATTACCTTCCCTGGGGGGAAGTATACTGGAGGCCAGGCCAAGGGGAGGGGCTCCTTGGAAGGCCCAAGGGGTCCCCTGAGCTCAGCCCCAATGAGCTAGTCCTCTTATGGACTGACCACCCAGAACCTATTGGGTGATATGTGGATTGAGCACTGATGAGAACCAGAGGCCTTTCAGTCTGACCCTTGCTGCTGAAACTGGTTCTTAGAACATGGAACCTCACTGCTCTGTTGGGGAAAGCGTGTGTGTGTGTGTGTGTGTGTGTGTGTGTGTGTGTGTGTGTGTGTGTGTGTGTGTGTGTGGTTGATAGATATGGACTAGGTATAGTTGGGCGCCTTTCAATGCACAGCTCATGTTCTAGAACTAGTATCCTGGAGAAGGAGAGGTGAGAGGTGGCAAACAGGGGTAGATACACTTGTGTCCCCATGTTCAACTAATGAGGCTCTGCCAGAGAGAAAGAAAGAAAGGATGGATGGATGGAGGGATGGACATAATAAAACACTGGTTTTAAATGTGAAAATTTGTATTTTAAAACAAAATTCAGTCTTTTCCTTACTGCTAATAATGGTTTTGGTGCCTAAAATCGACCAAACAGTGATTTTGGATGAACTATCTGACATCCAGTCTTTCTGCTATTTTTCTATAAGTAAGTAGTTTCATAAGTACCACAGAGCACTGTTGTTTCCACTGTCTTATGTTATATTTCCACAACTGATTATAATGTTGTCTAATTTGCACTCCAGTACAAATTACATTGAAAATGAAAGGATTCTTTCATTGTTTTATTTTGGATGTTTAGTTGTCAACAAAGCCTTATTTCATATGAGCTTTTGAACATCTCCTGTAAATTTTATGAAGTTAGGTGTTGGGTGATGCAACAGTACAGCAAGTCATGTTGCATTTGTTTGTTCTTTGAGAGCAGCATAAACAGGGGAGAATAAACTGGCTCAATGAGCAAATAAAACCAGAAAGCTGACTACCTTTGTAATCAATGCCACAAGAGAGCTACAACCCCAAACCACACAAACTTTAATTCAATTTCAGTTGAGTTTAAAAGTGCGATAAGAGTTATACAACCTCACAACACAGGGCGACCACAATGATCTGCACTGTGGGCTCAATAAGAGTTGTGAATCGATTACAGTGATTCAGAAAGTACATTGCAAGAGACCAGGCTTTCAGAGTGGGCTTTAAAGCATGCACTCTCATGCATGGAGGGAAGATACTCTGAAAATACGATTTTAATTCATAAATTTTCAAAATAATATGCAGACTAAGTGGGATGGCAATAAGACTAGAAAACTAGTGAGAAAGTAATGAGTGTTGTTGCACGGATCAAACACGTAGTCTCCACAGGTCAGACATGATCTGATGCTTGTATTAGATCAAGCAGCTTATTAGTATGGGTAGGTTTTTAAAACCTACAGTTTGCAGTCTAATTTTTGATAATCTGTGCCATTGTTCCTCTTTGATACGTTCTAAGGCTGTGTCTGCCCACGGATGCTCACCTGTGCTTATTGAACTCCCGTTTTCATATTTGATGAGAATTAAAAAATACAGCGACTCCTGTTTGAGTCAGATATTGGCAGAGCCTCGTTGCAGCTGGATCCAGACACTGAATACTGAACAGACATGTTGATAGATGTCTGAGGTGTCTTGTTTTGAATTCTTTATGTATCAGAATATATTTAATTAAATTGCTCTTTAATCAAGCTTCATGGTGTTGACACCATAATTTATCATGCTTTCAGAAGTGTTCTGTTGTTGCAGCTTTATAAATGATTTTGCTCAGAGGCCGGTCTCATTGGAGCTTGCTTGGAGGGCTTGATTACTACAATTTACAGCTGTTTTGCACGCACGGCAGCCCAGCAGAGAAAAAGAGAGGCAACATCACTTAATAGAAGTTTATGAATCCACTGCTGGCAAGAGTTGCGTGGATGAATGCATGTCCATCAGTGCTTTGCTTTCCGTAAAATGGCTGCCAGACCTACAGCAACTATTAAGTGAGCAGAGGCTGTATCCTGGTTGTAGCTTTAGGCAAAGAATCCATCTGTCCCTGACTTTTTTTTTAATATTCGAGTCGGGTCTGTTTAGCATTGAAGGACACAAAGGGCTGTTTTTATTAAAACGGTTTGCCTGTTCTATGGATGGGAGACATCATTTGTAAAAACCACAGAGTCTAGGACCGTGTCCATTCCACCAAAATAATGACAGAACCAAAAGGTAACGTTCACAAAATAACTACAATCTTACAATTTACACTGAAGGTTTCAAGCCTGTCACAGGGAATGAACAGAATCAGTATATAAGCAAAGATGTGCGATTTAACAACACAATCAGTTAAACTGTGTTTTCAGGATCTCCTACACCATTTAAACGACACTCAAGCAAGTTAGCAAATTGGTTTTACATCGTATTTAATAAAGATCAATGTCTTCAGTCCAGCTCCATTAGTTTGTTCCTTCCTATAAGCTCATTGGCCAGTTTGTAACGTGGTTTCTGTTTGTTCACACTGAAGTCTGAACTGAAGCCGAACTCACTGACATCACTGTGACCCTTATCATTCTCCCCCCGAAGACTTTATGAAGGTGAAGTCACAGCCTAATGCACATAGTTGTATTTTAATATAACATTCATACATAAATCTGTTGGCATATTAAACTAAGAGGCTGCAAATAATAAACTTAGAGGATGTTTTTTTTTTATTATATTGTTTTAAAATATACTTTCCAAAGAATACAAAACTGTTACTTTAACTCTGCCAGATTTATTCATATTGATTTAAACCTTGTAGATGCAGACGGTTGTGACAGTGATTTAGTCTGCAGCAGTCTTTGCAGTTGCTGTTCTCATCACTGAGTGTTTGGTCTGTGAATGAAAAAGGTCTTCTAGTTCCCAGATAGATGAGTTTTACCTTTGCAGCTGCAGCAGCAGCCATTTGTTTTATAGTAAATAGAACAGTGTGTGTGTGTGTGTGTGTGTGTGTGTGTGTGGGTGTGTGAGAGACTGAGCAGAAGAAAAAATATAAAGAAAATCAAATATTCTAAGTCATTGATTGTGAAAGGCTTTTTTGGGGTGTCAAATTATGGACAGGAGAAGGGCAGAAATCAATGCTCTGTATGATTACTGAGCCTACAAAGCATTTTGGGTGCAGTGACTACAAAAGCAACGGTTCTTTCAGACAATATCTGCCAGAGTGCTGATTCTGAACATGGCGCCTCAGACAGTGAAGAGGGGGCCGTGAGTTTCAGCAGGACACAGTCGACTCTATTTGGTGATCCTAAAAATATGGAAGTGCTGCTGTAAGCACTAATGTCTAAGGTGCTTTTGCTTACTGCGTTGTCTCAAGTGGTCAAAATATCCAATAGAGTCCAATATGGTGATTGGATCGTGCTCACCCCTCGACGCTCCCACAGAACTATCAGACACAAGATTTGATTCAACAGTTTTTAGACATTGTGCTTATTGCAGTGTCATCTAGTGGTGTAATGCTGCATTAGACCACTAATGACTTTTATAATTGTTGCTGGGATCCATTTCTAGTTTCAGCTCATTTTTAAACAAAGATGCAGCCAGTTCATTTCAGTAATGACAATATTCTACCACAAATATGAGCCCACTGCACCCAATGAGGGATGGAGCAATGTACTAACCAACATGAGATGGTGTATGCATACTAGGCCGAGCCGATATTCAGTATCGGTATCAGTCCAATACCGATCCTGGCCTAAATTACTGGATCGGATATCGGAAAGAAATAAAAAATGCAATCCGATCAGCTGCATTACAGGTCTCCGTCTTCTTGTGGGTTTGCGGTTGACCAAACCAGCTTAGAGCTGCATTACCGCCACCTACTGGAATGGAGTGGATCAGGAAATAACCCCCTCTGTTCTCCGTCGCTGCGACGGATTCCCTTCGACACTGAGTGGATCATGTTTTCCGCCTCCACCGCTCTCTGCGTGTTTGTGTGTTGTGCTCGCTGTGCTGAGAATTTCAGCTGCTATTTTTTTCTCTACTTCAGCTCCTGGACATATTGCTAGAGCGCCAGTGATTGTTCGGTACCGCAAGGATCCCTTCCCCATCAAAATATTTTGATACTTTAATCCCTGATTTGTGACTAAATATAGACCTGCAGTAGAAATGTATTTAGGAGAATGCTTGTGAATATAAAGCATTACAAGATTACGCTCACGTATCCCCCAGTTTTTCAACATAAACACTGATAACACAACAGCAAAGCGGCGGAGCCGGTGAGCTCAGATGGAGCGGAAGAAAGTTTTCTCCCAGTAACCTCCATTAAACCTTTACTGGGAAACAGCTGGAGGTCCTTCATCAACCAGCTGATCAGTAAGTGAAGAAAAGAGAACTTTGTAGCTGCTCCATCCACCCTGTTTGTTTCACACAGGGAAAAACTGCAGTACGGAAGTTAAAATATGCAGATGAACTGCTAATATGAAAAAAAGTATTTCTTATCCAGTTACTCGGGTAATTGATGGTATAATTTATTGAATACTCGATTGCTAAATTAAGTGATAGTTGCAGCCCTACTGAAATTTGCAACATACCATAAGCCAGTGCATCACCTTCTCACATAGGAGCAACAGGACTCAGGTGAAAGAGCGATTGTTGTAAGTAAGTAAAGTTTATTTATATAGTGCTTTTCACAGACAAAAAGTCACAAAGTGCTGTACAATAATTAAAACACAATGTCACAAAAACCTGAAAAAACAGATAAAACACCATGTAAAAACGTGACATTACCATATTAAAAGAAAAAGAATAAAATAAAGTCAACAGAAAGCCTGGTTAAACAGAAAGGTTTTCAACTGTATTTTTAAGACTCCACAGAGTCAGCTAAATGGAGCTGGAGTGGTAAACGGTTCCAGAGCTTTGGCACCACTGCCTAAAAAGCTCTGTCCCTCCCTGGTTCTTAGTCTTGTATGTGGGACAACTAATATATTTTGATTTTGTTGTGAGACTGCTGACGTATGTAAAATGTATCCAGGCATTTGAAATCAATTGTTTTTTGTTTCTTTTTTTTAAAAAGATCGGATTTGTATCGGTATCAGCAGATAAAATATCGGTATTGGTACCGGACCAAAAAAAGTGGTATCGTGCCATCCCGAATGCATACTGTAGGTTTTACATGTCTGTCTCTCTGGAAACAGTGTGTAAGGCTCTCATTAATGAACTGGCCATAATGCCAAGACAAACTCATTCTGAAATTCAGCAAATACACACAGTCTGAGCAAAAAGAGAGAAAAAAAGAACTCAAAGACTGTCAGCGAGGACTCAACTGGCATGCAGGATCTCAAATAAACACAGTGAATAGCTGCTTCTCTGTGCTTGCAAGGACTGGAAGGAAATATCATGCACCAGATATGCCCTTCTAATTTTAAGACAGACTTTACTGCAGAACGTTTTCTATCATTAGATAGTTCAACAGAAAACATGAAGGTTCACACTGTTGGAACATTAAGGTGGTGTAGGCCCTCCACCTTCAGTTCACACTAAGGCAGTTTGCATGTGAGTGCAAATAGGATGTGATAACCCCCCCCCCCCCCAAGTCTAAGACCATAGTTTTTTGGGAGAAATGTGGAAAAGTGGGATTATCATGAGAACTTGTTCACTAGTGACAGTGGTAAAATACAGCGTGAGATAAACCAGCACTAATGCAGGTGTTAACCCACACTGTTATAGTGAGAAAGGAGCAACGCTGGAAGGCAGAGCTTTTAAATTCTCAGTCAGTCCAAGTTTGGACTGCTCATTAGCTCTGGGTAGTGTCTGTAAAGAATCAGATTGTGGATTCATAGGAATATAGGATTCCCAGTCTCAGGCTTAGAGATGACATGAATGAAGAACATCAGGAAGCTCAGAGTAGTCTTCTACAGTTTCTAAATACATTGCATTGTCTCTTAAAACTCATAAATCTTCCATGACCGGATACGTCTGCCTGAACTGTGATGAGCTGATTGTGGGTTTGTATGCTGCACAGGTTGGCTGGTGGGAGAATGGACACCTGCGACTTCGGTATCACCCCTGGTCTCGCTATGGCTCCTTCTTGAAGCCCCTGGATGACTCCCAACACCTTCGAGTGGTCACACTGGAGGAGAGGCCCTTTGTCATAGTGGAGCCTGCTGACCCAGGCACTGGCTCCTGCATCCGGGACTCTGTACCCTGCCGCATGCCAGTTAACTCCAGGTAATCCACAGCCGCCCCGCCCGCAGAACAAACAGTGAGCGTGTCAGGGAGTGCCGCTGTGCAGGCAGGATGGAGGACCCCAAATGCAGAACTCAGGAACCGTGTACTTTACATGCAGGTTTTATTGCTGGCATGCCATACAAAACATGAACTCTCTCTGGACACAGACCATGGGAAACAGGAACTAACCACAAATAACTAAACACAAAACTATGGTAACTAAAATCCTTATACATAACTCAACAACTCACAGAACATAAGGTGCACTGGGCCAACCCCCCAGGCTCACGACAGAGCAAAACTCTTCAAATGTTGCATTCATTGTCACTGGATGGCAAAAATTATTCAAGTATTCAATTCACTTCAATTTTATTTATATAGCATCAAATCACAACAAATAGTCGCCTCATGGGGCTTTGTACTGCGGGTAAAGACCCTACAGTAATACAATGCAGTACAGTAACAAGCGTCTCGCTGTTCCAGACATGAACTTCAGACGACATCAGGAGACCATCGAGAGAACCCTTCCTCACATGTAGCATACAACAGCAGATATTTGGCT
The DNA here is from genome assembly GCF_007364275.1 of Archocentrus centrarchus. Taxonomy (NCBI): domain Eukaryota; kingdom Metazoa; phylum Chordata; class Actinopteri; order Cichliformes; family Cichlidae; genus Archocentrus; species Archocentrus centrarchus. The sequence goes on from NC_044356.1 coordinate 5,122,170, forward strand.
CCAGATTCAGTTTTACTGTTTTTATTTGTATTCTCACATACTGCTCCATCTGCTAATGTGAAAAATTATAGTTGCCGTGCATGTGTAAAAACAGCTTAAGATGGTATGATTTCAGGTCAGTATCAGAAAATAATCTGCAAAACCATTCAATCGTACTCGCGCACCTTCTTCGCCTAATTTAAGGTTTATTCTTAACACCTAAGCATCCTTTTTAGCCTGAACATTAGCATCTCTATGCTGCTACAGAAAATTGATTAAACAACATTAGTGTGCCACATCCACACTTTCTTCACCTGCAGTGATGACCAGTCATTTCTGGGCTTTGACTCACTGAGAGACAATGGAGGTATAAGAGTCACAAATAAAAATATGAAATAATAATAACTGCTGTGAAAACAAAAATAGATGGAATTGCAATATGTTTCTGTAACAGTTGGAAATAGGTGGCAAGGGAAGATGACCTGTAGTCTGGCCATAAGCTGAGAGAAACAGATAGAAAATTGATCCATCTATAGTGTTCTAAGAATATAGCAGGAGTGTTACAACAGCAGCTGCTTTAGTACATAATAAGTGCTTCCTCCCAGACTTCTTATCAGCTGGTAAACCCTGGTAGAAAATGGGAAAGAAGTTTCAAAAAGTTGTTAGATAAAAACCATCCTGAAAACCACGAGGTCCTGTGTCCTAATCCCCGGAGAAATTGAGTTGTCTGGCCTCGCATCTGAGAAGAAGACAGTAAATCTTTATCATCTCCAGGTGCCGTGAACATACAGAAAAAGGCTTTAAAGAAAAGCTTTGCTGCTGGGATCAGTAGATTAAAGCATCACAAAATACTTCATTATCTCGGCTGAATTTGAGGAAATGCATTTGTGTCACAGCACCCCCCCCCCCCCCCCCCCCCCCCCATTATTAGTTATTTGGTATCAGATTAAAGTTTGTGTTTTAAAACCATGGGTTTACAGCTTTTCAATAGAATCATGATGGAGAGAGCAAAGCAAAAGGAGGTTAATCTTTTCTTGTCCTACAATTAAGTTTCATTTGAGGCAGACAGACACAGACAGACTGACAGAAATTGAGCATGTCTGTGACTGTGCGCTGCTCCTTGTCTGTCCCAGATAAGCTTCCTTCCTGTCAGCGTACGGCCGGGCTGAGAGAGAGGGAACAAAATTCATCCTCCATCAATTATTCTGGCTGAGAGACAAGTTTGCTCTTTTGCTAATCAGCCCACTTTGACTTATTACTTTCCCTTATACATGTTTACCTGCTTTCTTCTTGCTCTTTTTATTTTTGTTCTTTTATTACTCACCACCAAGGTCACGTTTTATTTGCTCAGTGCTGAATAAAATAAACACAATAAATATCACCCGAGCATAACCAGGCACTAAACGTAAAACTACGTTTTTCCCCCAAAACATTTCTTGCTTTATCAGTGTCACATCACCTGTGTTAAATGGCTTGAACACAAAACATAATAATCCATAGCTGTGCCCGTGGGACTGCAAAGATGAAGACGCTACAGTTCTCTAGATGTTCAGTCCTTGAACCTGTTTTTGTTTGTGAAGCTACCATCATTGGGAATCAGCAATAATGTGATACATGTGTTAAGCACCATTTACTTATTTATTCTAGCTGCACAAATCAATATGAAGCTTGTTGTACTGCTCCTACGCCGCCCCAGAACATTGTGATGTCATGCATCTGTTTGCTAGACAGCATCTAAACTGCAACCACAGCATGTGGTGTGTACCGTATTTTTCGGACTATACGTCGCTCCGGAGTATAGGTCGCACCAGCCAAAAAATGCATAATAAAGAAGAAAAAAACATTTATAGGTCGCACTGGACTATAAGTCGCACTTTTTTGGGGGGGGGGGGGGGTGATAGAATCTGAGACTCAGAGCAGAAATTCCATCTTGAACGGCAATTTAAAATAATAATGGATTAAAGAACAGGACGAACACGGTTACGCCTACGTTATGCTAACGTAGCACATTCAGCTACATGACGCACAACGAACACGTGTTCGGTATGTTAACGTAACATTAAGTTATTCAGATAACCATAGCATAAAGAACATACTAACAAGTTATTCAAACCATCAATCCATTGAATTCTTCATCCTCGGTGTCACTTCTAAACAATTCCGTACACTCCGTAGACGAAGCGCCGCTTCCTCTTCTGTGTCGCGTTAGTCAGACTCGTCGTCAGCTGCAGTTCCAATTATTCCAGCCTTTCTGAATCCCAACAGGATGGTTTGTCACTGAAGCCCATGTTTTCTTGATCCATCCAATGACTTCCAGGAAAGTTGGGTGGCGCATTCTCCCAGTTGCTGTTAAGCTGTGCTCTCCGTCCATCATCCACTGCGCCCACAGGTTACGCAAGACTGCCTTAAAGCTGCAGTTCACGGAGATGTCAAGTGGCTGGAGTATTTTGGTTCATGTGTTATAAATGTCACATATACGTCGCTCCGGAGTATAGGTCGCACCCCCAGCCAAACTATGAAAAAAAGTGCGACTTATACTCCGGAAAATACGGTATATATATATATATATATATGAAAACATTTATTCAATTTTATTATCTTATTTCTTTAACTGAATTAGTAAAAACATTAATAAAAACTCTAAATAATTTCCTCCATTCCTCGTTAGGAAGTAAGCAAGTGTGTAAAATGTATTTCTATAATGTTTATTAAGACAAGAAACTGGTCACAGACATTTACAGATGAATCAATAAAAAAACAAATACCAAATTTCACACTGTCTGTCCATTCAGACGTATTTGTCCTGCAGCTCTATACAAATGTAAAGAGCACTTAAACATTTCAACGTCAGACTTTTAACTTAAAAACTGCCAAAAGCACATTCTGCATTGTTAGCTAACAGAGCCAAGAGGCTGAGTGACTGAAGGACCATCAGCCGCCACGTGCTATGAAGAGCTGATGGAGGACACAGAAGCCACTTGACTGATAGACATCTAAATGTACTTGCATTCCCATATGTGCACGATGATGCCCATGATGCTCTGGTAAAGTATTTGCAGTATGAAGCCTGGCTGAAAAGAGACGTTTGAAGGTCTTTGTGGGAAATTTGTTTCCTTAGATTGGATCTAAGTGCACAAAATGGAGTTTATTTCCATTTTAATAATGCGGCACTTTTTCCTCCTGAACTATCTGACCTCTCGCGCATTGCTTCCCCATACACAACAGCCCAGACTGTCAGTATCGATCCACTCACAGTCCCCTGGTAATAATTCATACCTTCCTCTCTTTCCTCAGCCTTTAGTTCTTCCTCTGTTATGAGCACCTCAGGGGGAGAACATATGTTCATTTTCTAACAAGCTCATTTTTTCTTTTTCAATTTCTTTAACAGACAAGCACCTCGTTTTGGTCGGAGTGACCCTGAAAAAAATCTGACATGTTTTTAAGGACGTGTATTCATTATGTCACCCTTCTGTCTTTTCTCACATCATCTCCTCAGTTTGGTGATCGACGGCGTTAGGCCCATGAAGCACTGCTGTAAAGGGTTCTGCATCGACGTCCTAAAGCGCCTCGCCAAGATTGTAGGCTTCACCTATGACCTTTACCTGGTGACAAATGGGAGGCATGGGAAAAACATTGATGGGGAGTGGAACGGCATGGTGGGAGAGGTGAGCCTCCTAAACCCCTTCTGTACAGCCTTTTATTTGTACAACTGTGTGCCGGGGAGGATGGGGCCGTGCTTGTTCTGCCTTTAAGTCGGCAGCAGATGTTTTGACAACATCTGTGTAAAAGGGGGCGCCAGCATGGCAGGACAGCGGTGACAGGTAATTACTGTTTATTCTTTATTCGTGTGGATTCATTCTCTCTCTTTGACAATCCTTTCTTTAAAGGTAAAGAATATTTTGAGGTGAACTTGAAAGAAAGGCAGATGGGAAACGTGAAAGTGACGTCAGAGGTCAAAGGTGACATGACATTTGGATAATGTGATATTTCAAATCCCCATATAACAGTGTCATTTACTAAATGTTACCAATACAGTCAAAGGCAGCAGAATTTTAAGCAGAGTTTTAAATATAACAGAGGTCAGAGGTCCAAAATAACCCGATACTTAGAATTCCCGTGTATCATTCCCTACATGCCCTGTATGCACGAACAAACATGGTTTAAAATAGCTCCATATGGCATTATCATCACTGTGACCTTGAACTTGAAGGAGAGGTCAGAGGTCAAATGTGACATGATATTATTAATTTTTATATATGTTCTATATGTTGACAATACACAGCACACTTGTAAGAATCAGAGTTATAAGTTATGAGGCTTTTTGCCCAATAAATCATGAAGTTGACCTTGAAGACCTCGGTGGATGTGAGCCACATTTTAATGGGTTGTTATAATGACCCCCATATACACCCCTGCTGAGTTTGATCAGAATTCACTCAAAACTTTTTGAGCTATCGTGTTTACAGACAGAATGACACGCAAACAAACGCTCCCAAAAACATTACCTCCATGATGGAGGTAATAAATATGTAAGTTGTATCATTGTGGCAAATTTAACTTCAAAGAAAATCACGAGCAGTTGTAGCATAATTGTAATATAATCAGTGTAGGGTATTGTATAATTGATTAAGAAGAAAATGTCTCTACTACAAAAACATCCACAGTGAGTTTCACCAACCAAATTCTTTTACCGACCCACTAAAATGTGTTTTTGCCTAATCTGTGTCTGTGGGTTGAGCCTTAGTCTTTTGAGTGAGGGTTGTGCACTTGGTATGTCGTTGATGCAGTTAATAAATGTGATGCTTTATTCATTTTAAACAAAGCATCAAAGTGTTTATTGTGTAATAACCCATGCATTTGCCTTTATTTCTGGTGCTTAGCAAAGCTATTTATGTCCTGTTCCACGATGTTTGTACTGAACACATCACTGAAGAGCTGGTATCAAACTCCCGTCACTCTGACAAAATGCAGCATGGGGAGAGACAAAGTGGAAGCTCATGAAAATGTGTGTTCAGCTGGGAGAAGATGCAGCGTGCACACTGCGTCTCCTCTGGGAGCGTGTTCTAAAATTCAGCACCATGACCCTTTTTTGTGTGTGTGTGTGTATAAGATAATGTAGTTATGTTTTAATTCTCCTTTTTCCCTGTGCTGTAGCTCCATCGTTTTCCCTTTTCTGTTTTCTTTCTTTTGTTGTGTTTACAAAGAGGGGGTTTGATTCGAGGGCTCCTGTGAAATTCTTTTTATCCTGCCTCAAATCCTTTAAAACGTGACCCACCGAGAGAGTGGATTGGACCTGAATCGAAGAAGCAGAGAGAAAATATGGAGGGAGTCTGTCAAAAAGATTAGTGCTGGAGAAGCTGGGGGGGGGGGCAACCCAGACTGTGAGATTGCTTGAACATGACCGTGTGTGTGTTGGCAGATACCATGGTGTTTCTGTGGTGCCAATCCCCCTGTGGTGGCTGGATTAATGAAGTTGGTTTAACATGGAGTTAAACATGGGGATGCAAATGATCACAGTCTGTGTGTGTTTGTGTGTGTGGACTTCTGGCTTTGTGAGGGCGGTTTTACATCATTAAAATGAAGACATTTTTGGAGAAAGTCATAAATTTCTGGTATGCACTCGTTCAAAGGTTGAAGATTGCATGTCTTTTGCGTGAGCATGCACTCAATCCGGCATTGACTCTGCCAGTTTGTGCAACACCTAGTAACACATGTTATCCCATTTGACAATGTTCCAAATACATTCCTGTATTGCCAGGAATATCGCAGTGACAACACTTTTTCCTGCAGTCTCATGGTGTCTTTTTCAGACACTATTGACACTGTTGGACTACTGTGACTGTTTAAAAAACACATTATATTGGCAAAAGCATTCACTCACCCTCCAAATCATTGAATTCAGATGTTCCAGTCTCTTCCAAGGCCACAGGTGTATAAACCAAGCACCTAGAAATGCAGACTGCTTCTACAAACATTAGTGAAAGAATGGCTCGCTCTCAGGAGCTCAGTGAACAGTACCTGTCTGACTGCATTGTGCCAAGTGTAAAGTTTGATGGAGGGGGGGTTATGGTGTGGGGGTGTTCAGGAGTTGGGCTCGGCACCTTAGTTCCAGTCAAAGGAACTCTTAATGCTTCAGCATACCAAGACATTTGGGACAGTTTGATGCTCCAACTGTGTGGGAACAGTTTGGGGATGGCCCCTTCCTGTTCCAACATGACTGCACACCAGTGCACAAAGCAGCTCCATAAAGACATGGATGAGCCAGTTTGGTGTGGAAGAACTTGACTGGCCTGCACAGAGTCCTGACCTCAGCCTGATAGAACACCTTTGGGATGGATTAGAGCAGACTGTGAGCCAGGCCTTCTCTCCAACATCAGTGTCTGACCTCACAGATGTGCTTCTGGAAGAATGGACAGAAATTCCCATAAACACTCCTAAACCTGTGGAAAGACTTCCCAGAAGAGTTGAAGCTGTTATAGCTGCAAAGGGTGGGCCCACATCATATTAAAGCCTCTGGATTAAGACTGATGTTACTCAGGTTCATGTGTGTGTGAAGGCAGACGAGTGAACACTGTTGGTAATCTGGTGTATGATAAAGGAGTATCCAGTGTGTTACAATGTGAGTCTAATGGCCTCTACCAAGTATTAGCATGTGAAGACATTATGAGGACAGGCTATGTATACATTCATTCTCAGAGCCTCAGAGATACAGGTGCCCCCCCCCCCCCCCCCCCCCCCCCACACACACACACACACACACACCTCCCCCTTCTCCTTTCTTTCTTGTATCCCAGCTGCCTCTTGCTCAGCTTTGCTAAGTAACTCATTAAGCTGCCTAATTATCTCAGCAGACAAACACATGTGCACAGGGACATCTCAGCCCATATGAAAACTGTTTTTCCCTGTGATACCAATTCTGTTGAAAATAAGCAACAAAGCACTTTTTTGTGTGTTTGTCCTTTTCCTCGTGTGTGCTGCTATTGAAATACTTTAACTAAACACCTCTCGTATCCTGAAAAAGTTACATATCACCAAGACAAATGTGTATGATCACGCATCAGCAAACCTCAGTGCCCTTGCTGCTGAGTGAAAGCCTTCATAGTTGGACGTTTTTGCTATTTGTCATCATTTCTATCAGAATCCTTTTTCTTTTTTTTTTTGGCCTTCTTCACTGAATGCTTCCCAATCAGCCAGTAATTTCCTACATTCTTGGGGTTTTTTCCCACCCTTTACCGTGAATCACTCTGGTATAATAATTTTTTGTTCGCAGCATGAAGTCTATGCAGCAGTGAAGCACTTCCTGAACAGAAGTGCCACAGGTGTTGCTTTCAGACCTCGCTGTATTCAAAAATCTGAAATTAACAAGTTGAATTAAATGGAGTGATTACCATGGAGCGATTGATCAGGCAGAGAAGAACCAATGACATGTTGTGAAAAGTGTAAACCTGTGCGTCATCAGACTCTTGTAGAAGTTCACTTTATGGCATTTCCAGAGTTTTTCCCCACAGAAACAAACTTTAGTGGTTTAACAGTTTCTGCCTGCACGTATCCAAACCATGGGCTCAATCTCATATTGCTAAAGCATATTATCTGTCCCAGTATGCATAACCTAAGTTATTGATTGATTTTTTGTTTCTTTTCAGTCACTTTTTCTGTGCTTCTATGAATATTTCCTCTTAGCTACAAAATACTGTAACACATTTTTAATTAGGTTCTGGGAGTGATGTTAAAATCATTGGAAGTACTTCAGACAGCTAAATGCACCAGGTGTGACGCTGACTTTGGACTTTATTTTTGAGGACTATCCATTTGGATCCAGTACTTTATTAGCAAACCACATGATAATAATATGATAATAGCGTATTATAGAAAATACATAAAAAAAACATTTTATCTCTTTGTCAACAGATAACTCACAGACAGCTGATCAGTACTGGAACTAAGTTATAGCAGAAGAAAACTATATAATAAGTTTACAGCAATCAAAGTTTGTCTGTTGTAAAATGAAGGAACTCCAGCTATGCACTGTAATTCAGAGCATGGTATTATTATTATTATTTTTATAGTAGGAGAACTACAATAACAACCCTGCCGCCAGTATGTTATAGATAATCTATACATCCATCTTTAACAGGGTGGTTATGGATGAGCTGACTGTGCAGGAACAATAACTTCCAATAACATTAACTTGGTTTAACAAACTTTCATTATTGCAGCTGTTGATTTGCTGCATATCCTTAGCAGTTATTATACTATCATTTTCAGTGAAATGTTTAGCATTTAGTCATTAATGCCTTCATTACAGACATGTCTGAACAACATCAGTAACTGAGGGTGACTGTAAAATGTTTGGGATTCCTAAACACCATCACTAATAACTACAATCCTCTTTGGTTGTTACAATTACAAAAAATGTGTCATTTTCCAAATATGTATCAGTATACTGCAAAAAGAGTCCCACATGCAGAATTTTCAGACTGCAGTGCTGTTATTCTCCAGTTCACAGGTGACAGCTGGGAACTGCAGTGTAACAATGTATCAATCCATACTTTGGATTTTCAGAGGTAAAGAGGAGGAACATTTTAGAGCAGCTTACTTTAGGAGCCCGATGAAAAACGTCTCAGGTGTGTCTGCTGAGAGACTGCAGAGTCTTTTGTCTTTCACAGACTTTTGGTGCCAGGCCAGGACTGACTAATGAACTTCTGGTCCACAGCCAGCTCCTTTAACCTCCACAGTCCCTCTTCTGCAGTCAAGTAACCTCTGTTACCTGCCAGGTGAAACACCAACAGGGCTGTGAATTCCCTCTCTTCTTCACCTTATGTCCACCTGAGCCTCGTTTACAGCTGCCAGAGGAGCTGTGTGGAAGACCACAGCACAATTTAATGTTGCAAGTCACAGCAAAAGAATCCTGCAGTTAACTTTCAGCAAAAGTGTTGTGAAGCAGACTTATAGGTTGTTTGTTCAAACTGTAATTAGGCATATTTTCAGTAGTGCTTTTTTAAAAATACAACTGTTTTGGGGTCCCATGGGACCCCAGTCAAAACACTCACAGTACTCAGTCAGTCGTTTTAAAAAAGAGAGGCTTCATTATGGGAATGTTCCAGACTGGAAGTTATCAGAACACTGGAGACATCACCAGATCGACCTGAGACAACTGGGATGAGTCCTGGTTATAAAACTCTCATAAAAAGGAAAACTGATCCTGCTACATGGCGAGTGCTAAGCCAAGAGGCAGCATCCCCCCTTTCAGACTCAGTGGTCTCAGGCTCTCATTGCTGTTTCTTTTTCTGCAGATGATGTGGTTCTCTTGGTCTTATCAGGTGGTGACCTCCAGCTGACAATGGGGTGGTTTGAGGGGAAAGAGGAGCAGGAGACTGATGGACAGATTGGTGTTGTAATGATCTCTTGTGAAGAGAAAGCTGAGCGTGAAAGCAAAGCTGTCAATTTACAAGTTGAGCTACGTTCCTACTCTCACCTGCGGTGATGAGTGCGTAGGAACTGGGCAGTGGGTAGTGACAGGTGCTGTTCAGCAAAAGGAGCTTCTTTCATCCAGGACATGGACTTGTTTCAGTTTTGTCCCAGCACATCAACTTAAATCAGGTTGTCTTGGTTTGTAGTAGTTGAGGGAAAAACCTTGAAGTTTGTTATAGTGTTGCAATTGATATTCTGGTATACAGTGAGCAAATAGACACAAAGATGGCCCAGAACTGAGGTAGAACAGTTCTCCTGTGTTCCTGCACACAGACTATAAAAACTGCTTGCTTCCATACCCAGACCTCTGCATGCACTGTTCTTATGGGCTATTCAAAGTTATTTGCTTCAGGTTTGAGTGAATGTGTTGTTTTTGTCTTGATTCTTTTTTACTTTGTATCCAGAGTTTTTGCAGTTCTTTGAGTTTAACTTCAGATGCTCTGTTTTCCAGGTGGTTTCCAACAGGGCAGACATGGCCATCGGCTCACTCACCATTAATGAAGAGAGGTCAGAGGTCGTAGAGTTTTCTGTTCCATTTGTGGAGACTGGCATCAGTGTCATGGTTTCTCGCAGTAACGGCACAGTATCACCTTCTGCGTTCCTTGGTAAGATGTTTTAAATGACATATACTTTGGCATTCTATGAATCTGAATATATAAAACATTGTGGTTTGACATTAAAAGATGAATTGGATACGAGAGCAACATGAACTTTTGTGTCCAGATGTTTCCAGGTGTTTTAACCTCACAAAGCTTCTGTACTTTTGTTCATGAAGTCTCCTGTGAACAGCAGATTGTGATCCCCTCACTGCTGACCTCTGGAGGTTATTGATGATGTCACTACAAAGTTTCTGTCATCAGCTGCTGTTGGGTTCCTCGGTCTATCTGTTCCACACCCGTTACTTAGAACACCAGTGGTGACTTTCTTCTTCAGGACCCTCCAAACGGTTGTACTGGTTATGGCTAATTTTTGTGTGATGGCTCTGACTGATTTTCTATCTTCTCTCAGATTCACAGCTGCTTATTAAAAAAATGGTGGGTTCAGTCAGCAGGTGCTATCTTCCGAACTGTGAGATCCAGGTGGAAACACCTGGAAACAGCAAATGTGGCTCTTTTATCTTATATTGTATCTTTTTGCTGTAAAAGTTGCCATGTTTTCATGTTGCTTTCTGTGTGAATAAGCATTAAGGCATTATTAATGAGCTGTGTGCCAACAGCTCTAACTGCCATCAGTGAGGGGCCAAATCCAAGAGCCAAATCACAACATCTGACCTTCTTTTAGAACGTGGTCCCTTTCACCTCAGCCAGGATCTTTGCTTCAAAACTTTCTTTCGCCACCCAGGATGCAGATCATGCCTTCCTGGGAAGGCCACCTGACAGCTTGAAAACCTCATCAATTCAGGTTTATACAGTCTGAACCCTTTCAGTGAGCAGAAGCTCACCTACAAGCCAAAGACAGTAACTGACATTACACTGCAGGTATGACACTGCTGAATGTGAACACCCCGGATTATAAGTGTACATAGGAATCTTTATTCTCCATGTTAAGCTATAAAGTAGGGATCATAAACTCATGAACCAGCATGAACCTAGCTCAATAATGCAAAAGGAAATTCCACTCAATTCAAATTCCACGTAAGGAGAAGGTGAGAATCCTAAAAAAAAAGCAATTTAGTTCAGCTGTGGATGAAAGATGAGCATAGACTGTGATACAAATACAGCTAAACTCTATTTTAATTTTAAATTCTTGTACTGCACAAAATGGGATTGTGGGCTTATAGTAGGCCCAGCAGAAAGCATAAAGAATATAAGAAGCACACCTCTGTTCCCACTAAACTCCCATTCTCTCTGTGCCCTACTTAACTGATTATTTTTGAAACAAACCAAGTGGGTATTTCACTTTTATTTTTGTCATCAGTGGATTTTATTCCCTGACACACGTAAAGCTGAGCTCACCAAAATCAAATGAAATTGAAATGGTTTTATTAAAAAGGCCCCCAAAAACCCACCCTGTGATGGAATCAGGTGGAACTCGTGTGGAAAAGCTTATTGTCCAACTGTTTAACAGTCAGTGAGGTCTAAAAACAGGTGATTTTTACCCTGGAGGCCTGAGTTCCAGTCTTTAGGTTGAGTTCCAGTCTTTAGGCCTGAGTTCCAGTCTTTAGGTTTGAGTTCCAGTCTTTAGGCCTGAGTTCCAGTCTTTAGGTTTGAGTTCCAGTCTTTAGGTTTGAGTTCCAGTCTTTAGGTTTGAGTTCCAGTCTTTGGGCCTGAGTTCCAGTCTTTAGGTTTGAGTTCCAGTCTTTAGGCCTGAGTTCCAGTCTTTAGGTTTGAGTTCCAGTCTTTAGGTCTGAGTTCCAGTCTTTAGGTGTGAGTTCCAGTCTTTAGGTTTGAGTTCCAGTCTTTAGGTTTGAGTTCCAGTCTTTAGGCCTGAGTTCCAGTCTTTAGGTTTGAGTTCCAGTCTTTAGGCCTGAGTTCCAGTCTTTGGGTTTGAGTTCCAGTCTTTAGGTTTGAGTTCCAGTCTTTAGACCTGAGTTCCAGTCTTTAGATTTGAGTTCCAGTCTTTAGGTTTCAGTTCCAGTCTTTAGGCCTGAGTTCCAGTCTTTAGGTTTGAGTTCCAGTCTTTAGGTTTGAGTTCCAGTCTTTAGATTTGAGTTCCAGTCTTTAGGACTGAGTTCCAGTCTTTAGGTTTCAGTTCCAGTCTTTAGATTTGAGTTCCAGTCTTTAGGTTTGAGTTCCAGTCTTTAGGTTTCAGTTCCAGTCTTTAGGTTTCAGTTCCAGTCTTTAGATTTGAGTTCCAGTCTTTAGGTTTGAGTTCCAGTCTTTTGGTTTGAGTTCCAGTCTTTAGGTTTGAGTTCCAGTCTTTAGGTTTGAGTTCCAGTCTTTAGGCCTGAGTTCCAGTCTTTAGGCCTGAGTTCCAGTCTTTAGATTTGAGTTCCAGTCTTTAGGTTTCAGTTCCAGTCTTTAGGTTTGAGTTCCAGTCTTTAGGTTTGAGTTCCAGTCTTTAGGTTTGAGTTCCAGTCTTTAGGTTTCAGTTCCAGTCTTTAGATTTGAGTTCCAGTCTTTAGGTTTGAGTTCCAGTCTTTAGGTTTGAGTTCCAGTCTTTAGGTTTGAGTTCCAGTCTTTAGGCCTGAGTTCCAGTCTTTAGGTTTGAGTTCCAGTCTTTAGGTTTGAGTTCCAGTCTTTAGGCCTGAGTTCCAGTCTTTAGGTTTGAGTTCCAGTCTTTAGGTTTGAGTTCCAGTCTTTAGGTCTGAGTTCCAGTCTTTAGTTTTGAGTTCCAGTCTTTAGGTTTCAGTTCCAGTCTTTAGGTTTGAGTTCCAGTCTTTAGATTTGAGTTCCAGTCTTTAGGTTTCAGTTCCAGTCTTTAGGTTTGAGTTCCAGTCTTTAGGTTTGAGTTCCAGTCTTTAGGCCTGAGTTCCAGTCTTTAGGTTTGAGTTCCAGTCTTTAGGTTTCAGTTCCAGTCTTTAGGTTTGAGTTCCAGTCTTTAGGTTTGAGTTCCAGTCTTTAGATTTCAGTTCCAGTCTTTAGGTTTGAGTTCCAGTCTTTAGGCCTGAGTTCCAGTCTTTAGGTTTGAGTTCCAGTCTTTAGTTTTGAGTTCCAGTCTTTAGGTTTCAGTTCCAGTCTTTAGGCCTGAGTTCCAGTCTTTAGATTTGAGTTCCAGTCTTTAGGTTTCAGTTCCAGTCTTTAGATTTGAGTTCCAGTCTTTAGGTTTCAGTTCCAGTCTTTAGGTTTCAGTTCCAGTCTTTAGGTTTGAGTTCCAGTCTTTAGGCCTGAGTTCCAGTCTTTAGGTTTCAGTTCCAGTCTTTAGATTTGAGTTCCAGTCTTTAGGTTTGAGTTCCAGTCTTTAGGTTTCAGTTCCAGTCTTTAGGTTTCAGTTCCAGTCTTTAGGTTTGAGTTCCAGTCTTTAGGTTTGAGTTCCAGTCTTTAGGCCTGAGTTCCAGTCTTTAGGCCTGAGTTCCAGTCTTTAGGTTTGAGTTCCAGTCTTTAGGTTTGAGTTCCAGTCTTTAGGTTTGAGTTCCAGTCTTTAGGTTTCAGTTCCAGTCTTTAGGTTTCAGTTCCAGTCTTTAGATTTGAGTTCCAGTCTTTAGGTTTGAGTTCCAGTCTTTAGGTTTGAGTTCCAGTCTTTAGGTTTGAGTTCCAGTCTTTAGGCCTGAGTTCCAGTCTTTAGGTTTGAGTTCCAGTCTTTAGGTTTGAGTTCCAGTCTTTAGGCCTGAGTTCCAGTCTTTAGGATTCAGTTACAGTCTTTAGGTTTCAGTTCCAGTCTTTAGGTTTGAGTTCCAGTCTTTAGATTTGAGTTCCAGTCTTTAGGTTTCAGTTCCAGTCTTTAGGTTTGAGTTCCAGTCTTTAGGCCTGAGTTCCAGTCTTTAGGTTTGAGTTCCAGTCTTTAGGTTTCAGTTCCAGTCTTTAGGTTTGAGTTCCAGTCTTTAGGTTTGAGTTCCAGTCTTTAGATTTGAGTTCCAGTCTTTAGGTTTGAGTTCCAGTCTTTAGGCCTGAGTTCCAGTCTTTAGGTTTGAGTTCCAGTCTTTAGGTTTGAGTTCCAGTCTTTAGGTTTCAGTTCCAGTCTTTAGGCCTGAGTTCCAGTCTTTAGATTTGAGTTCCAGTCTTTAGGTTTCAGTTCCAGTCTTTAGATTTGAGTTCCAGTCTTTAGGTTTCAGTTCCAGTCTTTAGGTTTCAGTTCCAGTCTTTAGGTTTCAGTTCCAGTCTTTAGATTTTAGTTCCAGTCTTTAGGCCTGAGTTCCAGTCTTTAGGTTTCAGTTCCAGTCTTTAGGTTTGTGTCGCTGTGTGGCTGGATTTTGATCAGTTTAAGGAAAAGAACAGTTTGGGTTCAAATACAGCCTTTATACCCTTCCATTCATCCATCTCACATGACTACAGTAACATTGCTAATAATCTGGGTTCCTTTCTGTTTATCAATGATCAGCATGGACGATAACACACTTTCTGTCTTACTAATAGGTGCAGGAGGGCGACTCCATGCTAGCCATGTTGCAGTGAATAATGGTGGTTTAATGAGCTGATAATATTCAAAGCAGGTGCTTCAAGGACCCTGAATTAAATAACTGTTCCAGGGGCTGTAATGAAAGCCAGCCCTTATCAGGGTTTCTCACTGCATGATTTTTCCAAAGCAGCACTTCACAGAAGTAGTGATGGAAACGGACCCATATGTTTTTTTTGATTAATATCATTCTATAAACAATAAGAACTTAATTGTGGGAGGGAAATTAGTTTCTTACATTTGTCTTTCATATCTTACACTTTGGGAGCGGGACTCTAATAATATAAAAATAATATAAAAAAATGTAAAAGTACTTTTACAAGTCCAGTAGGTGCTATATGAATGAAGCAGCCTTTAATGATCAGTTGAGCATTTTGACTCTGTGCAAACTGCTTTGATGAGCAGCAAGAACACCGTGCAGAAGCTGTCCTCAATGGAGAAGACAGCTGTAATCAATTTGAATCAATGAAAAGGATCAGCTGATCAACTGAGAGGCAACAACCATATATGAAATAAGATCATCTCCTCCCGTACCTCCAGAGCTCTTCCAGCACTGCTACCTGGAAGTCCCATTCTGCCCACATCCACCTGCATCTGCAGTTTGGGCTGCATCTCCTCCACTGTGTCCCAACACTGACCCTGCAACCTGAATTTCATTATGGAGAAGTGCACGATGCTGCGAGGGCTCACATCTGTCAAATAGGGCATGATGGCAGTCATCGCCTGTCTCGGTGTAGCCAACAGTTTTATTTATTATTTAGGGTTTCATGTGCTGTGGTACAAACCGCAGTTCATTCCCCCTGAAGCTTCCTCCCTGGATGCCACAGCACCTTACAGCCCATTTCTGTGTAGACAGTCTAACCCTGGGACACTTTCACACTCCAGGGAGCTTGGCCATTACTAAATCACATGTGTTTTTTTCTTTTAAGAGTAAAGTCGCATTTTTTTATCACAGCTACGTGAGTCAGCAAACAGGACCCCAGATGCATGAGCTATTAATCACTAATGGGCTTTAAGATTTCCTTTAATCTCAAGGATTTTTGAAGGGTTAAATTAATGTGCTAGAACAGCCCCGATAACTTACATAAAACACTGCGCTGTAAATGATCCGCAGTTATGTAAGACCTGCCTTTGTCTTGAAAAGGTTCAAACTCCTGGCTCAAAGCACAGCTCAAAATGCACAGTTAGATTTAATATTCTCAGCATTCAAAGGGACTCCCACAGCAATGCAAGCTAACTTATTTCCACTCATTTTAAAAATACAGCTTATGTCTCAGGCAAAGTTGGCCTCTCCTAACATAACGCCTCTTAATTTACAAATCTTCTTAGTCTGATTCCAGACACTTCCAAGCATGAAAAGATGATATTTGAGAGAATTGGAAGCAGAGCGAAATGACAACAAAGAAAGAGAGTGATGGATGAAGAGAAAGATGTTACACAGAGAGAGGACTCCTCCTCGTGTATCAGTACAAACCAAACAGAGTGAGAGAGAGGTGGAGTGGTTTGATAGAGACTGATGGAGCTGTTTCAGATGCGCTCAGATATTTTAATCTGAACAGCGCCTGGTTGACATGCTGCTCCATGTTTATGTGTGTGTGTGTGTGTGTGTGTGTGTGTGTGTGTGTGTGTGTGTGTGTGCGTGTGTGTGCATGTGTGTGTGTGTGTGCACGCGGACCAGATGAGATCATACCCTGTAGCAAAAATGACTTGTTAACACTGAGCAGTGTCTCAGGCGATCACTTTTTAAACCCTCCATCTGTGCTTAAAACCTGCTTGTGTGAGTACAGCGCACATTCTGCAGTATGCAGCTTTGACATTATAAATCTCTACACTGTATAACTGAGTAAACATTAGTGTAAAATAACCTTTATATTATACTGCCATATATCATCTGTTTCTCCACAGCCCATTCAAACCTGGAAGTCAGTCTGTAATAAAAGCAATATTAATTTTTTTCCACATTTTTGGTTATTTAATAACAACTAAGTCTGCTCAAAGATGTCACTAATATGCTTCCTTTATAGACCTGATTCCTCCCCTGTATTCCTTAAGGGATTGATTTCATACTTGCACAGCTGCAGTAGTACATCTATCCATCTGTCAGAGGAGATTTAGAAGACAATCTGAAACATGTCATGGTTGGACGGAGGTGCAAAGCTCCCAAGGCTGTTTTATCTTAAGTCTGCTGGGCCACAGGGCTGACAGCAAGTCCACACTGTAGCTTTGGCTGTGTGTTTGTGTGTGTGTGTGTGTGTGTGTGTGTGTGTGGGTTGGGGGGGGGGGGGGGGGGGGGGTCACGGGAAAGCATGAAATCTAAAAAAAAAAAAAAAATTAAGCAGGTCAAACAGAGGTAAGAGTGAGCACAAACATATAAGGAAAGGTCAGCGGTGAAAGAAAAGCGTGCTGTGACAGTTCTTTCTGATGAACGGGGGGGCAATGAGAAACCACCTGTGAGCCAGGGAGCTGTAATCTGTGGATGCTGGGCTGGTATACCCACTCGCTGTGCATTAGGCCCCAGAAGTGAAATTAAAACTGAATCAATGGATAATGAATTCTAGGATCTGGTTCCACTGTGGGCATTTTTGCTTCACAGCAAAAAGGTCGAGGGTTTGAATTCACCAGCCGGCTGGGGTCAGGTTACCTGGTGGTCCTAAATTGGCTGAAGATCTAAATGTGGGTGTTAATGGTTCTCTGTGTTAGCACTGTGATGAGCTGCTGACCTGTCTAAGCCCCCCCAACCCACAACTGGACAAGCAGTGAAGACAATGTAGCATTTTGAAAACATCACTGTGCAGCAGGGTTATTATAGTTAATGAAAACGAACGAAATAACGAAAACTGAAATTGAAAAAACATTGTCGTTAACTGAAATAACTAAAAACTACAATTAAAAGGAAAAAACGATAACTAACTAAAACTCTATTGTGAGTTTAAAAAACTAACTAAAACTAACTGAAATTATTGTGGATTGATCATTTTTCCGCTCTCCGAGTTTAAGCTGGGAGCGCCGTCGGGCAGCTGTGTGCGTGCGTGTGCACGAGGAAGCGGCAGCGTGGACCCGCTCTGAACCGACCGGGTTCAGAGCGGGTCCACGCTGCCGCAACGCTGTGATGAACCTGTTCAGTCCTTGTGTGTTTCCATCTACTTTATCAGTGAGAGAATAACAATCAGGAATAATAATCAAAGCATCAGTATAAGGACTCACAAATGTCAGCAGATTCCTGGAGGGAGACTGCTGTCGGAATGGACGAGTGGAAAAACAGGGACAAATATGTTTGCAGCAAAAAAACTTGAGGATAAAGAGCGAGGACCAAAAAAAGTCCCAGCTGGCACCACAGCACACGACCACAAGGTAATTAACACACACAACACACACAGCTACACAAGCATAAATGCGGACATGAGGTCGGACACTTCCGTAGGTTGTGTACAGAGGCTGCAAAGACCCTGCAAGTTTAATCAGCGAGCGTCTAACCAAGCTAGCTCCAAAACAGAAGCAGCTTCAGGTGGTGAGAACATCAGGATGCAGCTGGATTTGACCTTTGACTCCTTCAAACAGTTTGTTTTTGTTAAACACCACATGTAGGTGTTGTTAATCTGCTGCACTGACACTGGAGTTTATTGTGAGTTTATTGTAGAATTTATTGAGTTTGGGAGTTCATATTTTTCTTTGTTTCTCCCTGTTGATGTTCATGTGTGTCCTAATTATTACACATTTTGCATGTAGTGCTGCTGTCTGTGAACTGTTGGTTGTTGAATATATTTCTTTATGGTATCTTTTGGTGAGTTTTTATTACACAATAGTCACTTTTGCGCATTGAATCTTGCACCTGACAAAGTACGAAAATACTAAAACTAATACTGAAACTAATGAAACTAAACTAAAACTAAGCATTAAACCTAAAGTAAAAACTAATAAAAATGAGCAAAACCGCTCTGAAAACTAATTAAAACTAACTGAATTAGAGAAACAAAAGTAACAACTAACTAAAACTAAACGATAATGTAAAATCCAAAACTATTATAACCCTGCTGTGCAGAGGACTCATCTGTCTGCTGGATGTCCTTAAAACGTGGCTGCGTGCTCGACCCAGCAGGTGTTCCTTCTGTCTGTTTTCAGTCTCATACTCTTCTGTCAGTTTCTTGGAGGCGGTCAGTTTGAGGAGCGTGGAAACATTTTCTTTGACTCTTTAAACATTTAAGATTGTCCTGCTGGGACCTCTTTTTTCTAACCTGACATTCTCTGACAGTGTTTTCTCACTAAAACACGTCTGATGACTCCTTTCTGCTCGTTTTCTGCTCTCAGGAAAGGATTCATATTTTTCTTCCATGGTAAAAACATTACACAGATACCTCCTGCAGGTCGAATGTGCCTGAACTTTCCCTAAACGTTGAAAGGAATGTGGCATTCATAATAACCTGTCACAGTTTCTTGTCATTTGATTGCATTTTTATCAAGGATAAAGAATTATTTACAGATCTGAAATACCCAAAGATTCATTTAATAAATAACTTGGTGTAGCATCTGTCTCAGCATGAATGAGGAACCAAAAATAGAAAGAAGCACATTCTTGCCCTGACCGGTGACAAAGTGATCTCAGCCTGTGCTCAAACTGAATGCATTTTTTTCCTTTAGCTCTTCTTCACCTCTGCGCCACATTTAATGAAATTCAGCTTGGTAATCCTGCTGTCAGAGAGACAAAGTAACCATGCCAAACACATGCCGTACCTCCGCCTCCGAGCTCACCTTCGGCGGAGAGACGGCCGACTCAGCGGTCCGTATCCTTCGTTGTCCCGGTGCATTTACGTTCCTGCAGCATGCATTAGTCCTTTCAAAGCAGGGTCCTTAGTGCCTGTAGATCGCAATTAAACCTTCAGGCAGCTTATACTCTGCCATAACCCTCACAGCTTCTTTAAGGATTTGGTCTGTGTGCTACAGAGTGAAAATTGTATTAATTCTGTGTTAACTATTTCTGTCTTTGAAAATCAGAACGTGTAAATTATTTCTTCCTTTACAGAAATCTCCACATTCTAAACAAAGAGGAATCGTTTTATCTAGTTTTTCTAGTAATTTATCCAATTCCTCTAAAAATGTATTGTGTGTGTGCGATGCAGCTTCCATCCAAGAGAGATAACACAGTTGACTGCACGTGTCGACAATAACGATTCAATAAAGATTCAATAAAGCCTCAGTAACCTTTGTGAATGAGAATATGAGACAGACACAAAGGTCTGCAGACTGCACAGCTGGAGAGGACACACACTCAGAGGGTGATAACAACAAACGCTCAAACTGTCGAGGAGCCTGAGCGGGTGGAGGGAAGGAAAGGCAACGCACGTGTCTGTGTGTGTGTGTGTGTGTGTGTGTGTGTGTGTGTGTGTGTGTGTGTGTGTGTGTGTGTGTGCATAGATTAATGAAATCAGCACTCAGTGTTGTTACCTGTCTCTATGATATAAACTGGCTCTTTCTGCTGCTCTCAGTTCTCAGAGAACTAGGGTCACCGGTTTGAATCCCTCTATTCCTGCTGGGACCAAAATGAATTCATACGCTGTCACTTTACTGAGCAGCTGCTGCTAAACCGCATAAACCCTAACCCATGTGCTCCAGTGGCGCTGCTCACTGGCACAAGGGCCAGAGGTCGTGACTATTAAAGAGGACATCTTTGAAAAAGACCATATTTGTTGCACTGACTTTTTCTGGGTATAAAAATAGACCTCCTCCTGTCCCATACTGAACTCCATCACAAGAGTGAAACAATATAGCTCAGTGCATCCTAACTCAGGTTAACAGCACTGTGTGAACTGCTGCATTTTCAATAAGAGTGAACAAAACCTGATCAAGCTCAGCTTTGACTGACAGGTAAATATAAATACCTGCCAGCGCACACAAGTCAGTGAAGCCACGGCTGTGTCTAATGTTTGAAATCTCAGTTAGACCCTGCTTATTCAGCGATCACTGCTGCTGAGTCTGAAAATGCTTCACACAAAGGAATCTAATCAAATATACCGAATCGCTTTGAGGTCGCTTCCTTTAGGATACGCTAACGAGAAGCTGAGCGCTGCATGCACAACTCAGGCAGCAAATATGCTGCAAGAAATGCTAAAAAAACATTTTCAGTTGAAATGGCTCAAAGCTACACAGCAATGACTGACTACAAGATAGTGTTTGCAGTTTGATGCCTGATAGAAATTAAAGCAACCAAAATATACCGAGCGTGGCACTGATGCGTGTGCCACACAAATGAGCTGCTCCACATTTTCTCCCAGTTTATCGCTGCGGTCCGAGTCGTCCATGAATCCTTTTCCTGTGACGGTCCATCCGCACAGACCGTACGGATTCTCCGTAGCTCAGGTCATTTTAAGACTGTAGCAGTGTGGTTTTACTGCACTGCAGCTGCCAGAGAAATGTTCCTAAAATTAGTGATTACATGTCTACACTATAGTATAAATGTTCAATATTCTGTGAATGACTGTTATTATCTACAGTCTCCTTCACTGTAACACTGAAGGCAGAAAACAAGACCATCACTAAAGCTTTTTTTTTGTAGAGAAACTCATTTGCAACGCAAACAAGCAACTGATATTTATTCATCTTGTAAAACACGTTTCACAAAACGCTTTAGTGAAGTCACGACATACAAAACTAAGAGTCAAAGCTGGAAAATAAAGGACATGAAAGCAGCAGGAAAATTTAAGGGAACGCTGAGCAGTAAATAAATGCAGCCAACGTATCCCTCAAATCCACCTAAAAAACTCTAAATGTGTAATTCATCAACTCTTACTTTATGTTGTTTTTGTCACTCACTGTTTATTGCATTATTAATCAGAAATGTTGCTGCATGGCTCCACATACACTAAAACAAACTGCACTTTTATTCTCAGTATTAAACTTTAATATGGATTACTGTGAATAATGTTTTCTATTTTTAAAAATACTTTCCTGTATTCATTCCTTTCCTCGGGACGCGTTTGTAAAACAGAATTTCTCTCCTAACGACTTTTTAAGGTTGAGGTTACTTTATTGTCTCCCTGAAGGAGAAAACGGTTTTGCATTAACTGCTGCATGAAAGCATCTGTGAGCAGACATCACAATCACAACATATTAAACGGGCACACATTAATAAAAACAAGTCATTTGCACTGCTAACCTTAAACTGATTCAAACATGCACAAATAAAAACATAAATCAGAAGCAACTGAAAAGCTGCAGTTATGTCTCTGCTGCAGGTGAAGGAGTCGTTTTAATGAATTTAACTCAGAGGGGACAAATTGGTTATAATAATTGTTGCAACCTTGTGCACCCTTCCCAAAGTCCATCAGCACACACAGAAATTGTTGGTAACCTTCCATTAAAGTAGGAAAAACCCACAATGGTCAATGAAACTGACAAAAATAATAAATAAAAATTAATTAACTCATGAACATCTGACTTTGCTTTTGAATTGTGGTTCATCAGAGTTATTAAAAAACAAACTAATGAAACTGTTGCCCAGCCTTTTGAGGCAATCACTCTCTCAGTGAGTCTTCTGCACCTGTCCACAGCTATCTTAGCCCCTCCCCATAGGCAAACTGCTCCAGCTGTCTCAGGGTTGAAGGGTTCCTTCTCCAGACTGATGTTTCAGCTCCTTCCACAGATTGAACATCTGCAGGGTTTCGATCGTGGGTTAATGGAAGGCCACTTCAGTCCAGTGTTTAGTCCGGAGCCACTCCCGGCTGTTTTTAGCTGCTACTGAGACAAAGCTTTCTGACACCGAGCAGCACAGTTCACTCCAGAATGCCTCGATAGTTGTGAGATTTCATTGTGCCTGCACAGATTTAAGATGCAGCAAAGCAGCCCCAGAACATAACCGAGCCTCCTCCATGTTTCACGGTGGGTACAGTCGTCTTTTTATTGTCTGTGAACATGCCCCCCTCCCTCATCTTCCATTAAATCCACTTTGGCTCAAACAGCGACGCATGGTGCGATCTCACACTGATGTACCTTAACCTTGGAGTTCACCTCTGACCTCTTTGGAAGTTGTTCTGGGCTCTGTGGTTACCACTCGTATTCTCCGTCTCTTCGATTTGCCATCAGTTTTCCTCTTGCAGCCACATCCAGGGAGGTCGGCTACAGTCTGCTACAGTCAGAATAAGACGTGCAGCTGTAGCCACAGGAACATCAGGCTGCTCTCAGATGGTCTTACAGCCTTTAACATGCGTGTCAATCACTGTTTCTCGTGTCCTGAGACGGCTCTATCCTCAGCTTTCTGTGCTCCATGTTCAGTGTGGTGCACACCCTGATACCAAACAGCACAGTGACGGCGTTTCACCCTTTAAACAGGCAGACTGACTGATTATAGGTTAGAAGACACCTGTGATGCTAATTACAGGACATGCCTCCCTGTGGTCAACATAATTTCACTCTTTTCTAGGGGTACCACCGTTTTAGTCCAGGCCAGTTTCATTAGTTTGTTTTTTAAACTAATTCTGCTGAAAACACAGTTCAGAATGACTCTGGTCAGTTTCAGGTTGTTTCAGGGACCATGTGGGGTTTTCTTTCTTTAAACGAAGGGTACCAGCTATTTTGGCCACGTTATTTCCATTTGCACTAATACATTTGGTGGCGTGGCTAACCCACTTTCCACTTCTGTACCTGACTGGGTGAAAGCACACCACCTGACACTGATGAAGTCAGACACGATGTTAAAAGGAGGAGCCGGTGTGGAGGAGGGTTGCAAAGTGGCTTGCAGATACACAGCAGCTGTAGGCAGGTTAAATCACACTCCCATATGTGATATGTCATCTAAAGGGATTCCTCCAATGACATGGGCTGGCACTGAGATCAGCTCCTCTGCCGTGATTGCAGCTGAGCTTGAGTCTGTGGCGCGCTTGTATGAGCATTAATGTAGCTCTTTGACCTCTTTATGATTATGACACATATCTAGTTTCATGCCTTTTGTGTTAAAATTAATCCTCCATATATGATTTATTTGTAAACGCTTCTAGCAAAATGAAATAAAAAAAAGATTATTAAAAATAGAATAAAATGAAATCATTCTGCACATGTGAATTTAACAGTGGAAACCTGGCTGAAGGTGTAATGCAGTGCCACAGTCCTTGTGGCACACAGGTTGGCAGCCCTAAAAGCATATTACCCCTGTCTGGCAGTAAGTTTAATGGATAAATCCTGAGCCTCCCCACCTGCTCCCTCACTGTGTCTCTGCACGGGAGCCACAGCTAAAAGCCTCAGATATAAACAGTGCTTCTTCCTCTTTGGTATGTCAGCGCACATTCAGGTTTGATTTAGCATCTCTTCCTGGAAGGAACACAGGGAGAGACCGAGGTGTTGATGAGGCGACCCAGCAGCTCAGCCCATCTCTCTGGTGCTGTTTGATTAGTGTTACAGCTGCCAGTGTCAGTCGAGGCAGCAAATCCCTCACTAATTTGGCAAATCTCAGAAGTATCTGCTTGTTTCCTCTGCCGGCAGTTAGACCAGCACCCATTACTGGATATGAGGAGAGACGATTTCCTCCTGTCTGCATCCAAACATCTAACAATTTAATACAAGACTGCTCATTTGCTGTGTCATGCAGTGAAACAGAAACCAAACGTATCTACATGTCAGATCCTTTAACATCATTTTCCTAAAATAAATAACATATGAATGTTCACTCCATATTTATGGACACAATAAAACATTCTAATTAAATCCCTGACTTGATTTTAGACCGAAATATTTATATCTCATTCAATCTTTCATCGCTGGTGCACTTCTGTGATCCCTCCTGGTTTGAGATATGTCTTTCCTGCCGTTACAAGCATTGTTTTGGCAGATTGAATTAACTATGAATCTGAGCTGACACAGAGCAGCAGAGAGTGCCTCCCGGTATCAGGCTTGTTTTTTTACAGTCTACCTTTCTGTCTCCTCGTCTCTGTTTTTGCATTTGTTTATCATCTTAGAGCTGCACTGGGTCCAACTTTTAAAGTTCACGCATCACTTTTCCTGTAAGTTTACCCATAATTAGTGAAAGCCTATTTTTAGTGAAATTAGTGAAACAATTTTTTTTCATAATGCTTGTCTGTGCAGTAAACAATGCATGCTAAAGTGGCAATATTTCATAAAATATGTGCATAAATTTAAGCATTAAATGGAAATATTTCACCTGAAAAAAAGAGTATTTTTTCAGTGATTTTCAGAACGCTCAGGATGCAGTCTGTCTGCAATAGCAGGTAGAGCTCAGCTGTACCAGTGGTGAAGTCTTTAGAGCTGTCCACTCCGTTTTTTCAGTTTTTACTGGGATGTGAAAACTGCATGCATAGAATCAACTGCCCTCTTCAGTCGTACAGATTTATATTCTCTGATTGCATCCTTATAATGTCTCTGGTGCAGGTCGCAGCGACAGGTGATCAGTAACTGTAACTGCAGCAGGTTTTGCTCATAAATGCTAACCCTGACCCTGCTATGTTGGACTTTATGAACTGTGTCACAATGATCTTTCTTTGTTCCCTGATTGGAAGAATCATTTAATAAAAGCAGAAACTGTTTTGATTGCCCGGGTTAGGATCGGCACTGTCACCAGTGATGGCCGAGACCTCAGAGCTTAACTGTTGTACTCTCACTGGATTTTATGATTTTAGATTTCTGAGTCTGAATAATGGAGTCAAACTCAGAATATTAGTTGTTTGTTTGAATTTATCAAACCACATCCATAGATTTCTTTGTCCCAAACTAAACTCTCTGCAATGACCTGCTGCTAAATACTGTATATTGTGTACCTGTTTATTTTAAAGGTAGACATAATCATAAATCTGCATTTAATGATGATAATGTATCAAAGGACTATTGGGAGGTGGTGGTTTATATTGATGAACCTGCAGAGAAGGCCCAAAGGTAAACTTATGACAATGATGCACTCAAAACTTGTTCTGCTGGCACTAAAAAATAACTTTTCCAGGTTTCATGTATTTTTGTCTCAACAGCAGTTGGTGACTGAAGTCTTCTTAAACTTATAGTCTCGTGTGTCCACTGTCCACACGGAGTCACACTTTATGAAGAGTTGATTTACAAATGACAGGAAAACGTCATAAAGTTTTGATGTGTGTGTGCGTGCGTGCGTGTGTGTGTGTGTGTGTGTGTTGCAGAGCCCTACAGCCCGGCGGTGTGGGTGATGATGTTTGTGATGTGCCTGTCGGTCGTGGCTGTCACCGTCTTCATCTTTGAGTTCTTCAGCCCCGTGGGATACAACCGCAGCCTGCAGAGCGCTAAGAGTAAGTGACGGGATCACTCCGGCGTCTGCACGCCAATCAGCCTCCACCACTGCTCATTTCACAACATTATTACCAACGTGTCACTTTGTCAGTTATGTAAGCGAGGGGGGGCTGATTTGAGGAGGGTGTTTGCCCAAATTGTTATAATTAAGCTTTCCACGTTTTTCTTTGACTGCACATGATTCGAAACAATCACTTCACACCCACAATGTGGCTTATTTAATAATAATGAAACAAACATTGATGCGCGGTGGTGGTTGATGTGACATTTTTACAGTACCTGTCACTTCACCATTATTATTTACTGTGTGCTTCCCTGTGCACACACATTTATTTTTAATTCTAATCTGGAAAAGTTGCTCATCATTTTGTAATAAACTGACAAAAGTAGAATTGAACTCAGTTCAAATGACAGGTGACTTTGTTTCTTCTGTACTAAAACTCCTCATTCATAAACATGTTTAAATCTTCAGTGCTTTTTATCTATTATTTATATGCTGGCAAAGATCTAAAAGCTGTATGATAAGAAGTCGCTGAGGTTTAAAGGGCAGCTACACAGACTCGTGCATCAGTCGGCTCTTTAAGAAGGACCCACAGGTGACGAGTGGCAAAGGACACACATCTGCTCACACACCTCAGCGGCTTTGACAGAACAGCAGGATTTTACTACTATGATGCTCCATACTCCACTCCACTCAGTACATGAGACACTGTAAAGTGTGAGACAGCTTAATGTATGCACTGGTATCCTCTTCACACACCTGTCGTACCTGCATGCTGACTGTCTTTTCTCAAACGTGTAACTTCACCTTTAAAGTCGAGCAATCAAACTGAATTCAGGTTCTTGTTCTTTTGTTTCTCGTCCTTCTGAGACTTCACAGCATAACGAGTCACAGCGTAATGACCTCAGATTAAAGACGAGGGCGTCGGCTGCCAGGTTCAATAACTTCACATTAGTCCTCTTCTCAGTCACATCTGTTTGAACTTTCAACATGAGTCACTTCTTAGATCACTGCAGGGCAGCTGCTTCAGTGTATACCCTATCATGCTTCAGCTCAGCATGTTAATGAACACATTGTGTTCTGCCACATGTATGTGGGCATCATTGTGTGATCTCCACTGTGATTTCCGGCTCTCGTAGCTCCATTCAAAAACCAGTTTACTGTCACTGTTCACACAGCGCTGGGTTACTGTTTGCTAGCATCACTTCATTTTAGGCCTACTGAGGACTGTGTCATTGACCATGACAGAGACAGTCCCAGAAGGCCACAAAGAGTTAAAGCTATGCCCTGCTCTGCGGTTAACATTACAAAACCAGCTAATCTCCATGCTTGAAGCACTCCATCTCATAATACTTTTCCAGAATATCTACAATAGTGTAAATACCTTTATCATATTTGGGAAATTATTTAATAATAAAAATAATAATAATCATCATCATATCTGGCAGATGCTTCTCTGCAGGACACATAGACAGGTATACTGCATTATAGAGGCTGATAGGATGAGATTTTTGTTTCTGTCCTCATGGCAGTGGAGCTGAATGAGCAGGTGAACAAGGTGCATTGCTGCCTGTCCAGTACGTGGTGCAGAGGATGGTCGGGATTCTCCATGATGGACAACAGTTTGTTCAGTGCCCTCCTCCCCACCTCAGCTTCAGAAGCAGTTGCAGTTAGCAGCCAGTCACAGAGCCGGCCTTCCGAGTCTGATGCTGCTCTCCCAGCAGACCGCAGCAAAGGACGCTGCAGTCACCACCACACTGTGTCACAACATTTCCATCATTTTCATGCACACATCAAAGGATCTGTGCTTCCATAGAAAGTAACGCCTCGATGAGAAACCTCAGTGAAATGTTGTTTCTACTGACCTGCATGACTGTTACGTTTCTTTCACTTTGCAGATTATAGAAAAGGGCACAAAGTTTGCATTAGGACGTGGAGCCTGGTGTGTGTGCACTCTGGTGCTACAGAGTGCACACACACCAGAATAATAGTGCTATATTATCCTGAGTTTTGGTTTCTGCTGCAGCTCGCTTTTATTTTCTCTTTCTTCTAAACAAAAGATGACCAAACTCTTTGGTTAGGTTTATGAAAATATCTCAGTTTTCTTTGTTGCTGCTTCAACAGAGTGATGAGTTCCTCGCTGGAGCACCCCCAAAACAACAGTGCACATACCTTAACTGAAATTAGCTGTAGCCCTGCACCATGTTTCTGACTACTTTCCTGTCTGTGTGTCCCTCAGAGTCAGGGGGGTCAAAGTTCACCATTGGGAAGTCTGTCTGGCTGCTGTGGGCTCTGGTCTTCAATAACTCTGTGCCTGTGGAGAATCCCAGAGGAACCACCAGCAAGATCATGGTAACTTCAGCCGATTGATTGTTTGATGTGCTTCTTTAATTCATTAATTGTGTGGATGACTGGTCATCAACTACAGTCAACTGAAGGTCCAAACAGTCAATAAAACACTGAAGTGCAGATGTTCAGATTTCATTCGAGGGGTTCTACAAACATTTGACATTAAAGTGATTAAAATACAGCACATGAAGACAGAATTAGTCCCACGGTTCAGAGAAACAGCTTCACAGCATAAATCAGGAACACTGTCGAGGAGGTAGGGTCATCATTGTCGAGGTCTATGATCAAGAGATGCCTCCATGAACAGAAATACAGAGGGTTTACTACAGGGTGGAGCAGCACAGTGTTGCAGTGGTTGCCTCACAGCAAGAACATTCTGGGTTTGAATCCACCAGCTGGCTGGGTCAACTCTGTGTGGGGTTTGCATGCTGTCCCCATACTTGGATGGGCTTTCTCTGGGTGCTGCAGCTTCCTCCCACATTACAAAGACATGCATGGAGTTCCATTAACTGGCAAGTCTAAATTGGTCATAGGTGTGAATGGGAGCATTGTGAGGTCGTCTGTCTCTCTGTGTCAGCCCTGCTGTGGGCTGTGGACCCTGCCTTTCGCTCAGCTGGGATAGGTTCCAGACCCTGAGACGTACAAGTGGAAGAAAATGGATGGAACTCTAATCTTGGGTTCATCTGTCCAAAGTTAGCACAGGCATGGACATACATGGCTGCGAGTGTTTATTGATGAGGTGCCTGCTGATAGAAGTAGCAGGGCTCTACTCTCTGCTCAGATTCAGCCAAATGCTGCAAGACAGTGCAAATGGACAACGACCCAAAGAAGGCCGCAAA
This sequence comes from Archocentrus centrarchus, assembly GCF_007364275.1. Taxonomy (NCBI): domain Eukaryota; kingdom Metazoa; phylum Chordata; class Actinopteri; order Cichliformes; family Cichlidae; genus Archocentrus; species Archocentrus centrarchus. Next base: position 5,151,048 of record NC_044356.1, read on the forward strand.
AGCAACCCAAGAGTTTCTCAAGGCAAAGAAATGGGAGAAAATAAAGTCTCAGCTATTTTCAGTTATTAAATACAAAACATAAAATCCTGTTAGACTGTGGTGGTGTACAGAGGTAAAATTATAAAAAAAATTATGGGCCTAACTTTAACAAGCATAAATTGATGATCTGTGGGTCAAACGTAGTTTAACTTTTGTCTCACTAGAATTTAAATGACTTCATTCTCACCATCAAGCAGATACCCGTGTCACATTGAACTGCAGTCATTAATATATCATGTTACAGTGTAATCGCAGCATCTAAAGACCTCATTTATTTGACAGTGTTTATTCACTTGTGCCACTGTGGTGGTCCTCTCCGTACCTGCTGTTACTTTGGGTTTGTAATCTCTAATGCAGAGGGAAACCACAGGAGGGGAAACTCGAGGTGTCTTTTTGACTGCTTGCCCAAGTGCTTTTCAACAAACCCCAATCATCTTAAGAGCTCATTAGCTGCTTGATAGGCTTCACAAAAGGGGGTTAGAGGAGAGAAGATGATTATTCAGTGCTGTTTTGTTTTTTCACCCAGAGTCAAAGTTAGCTGCATCAGCCTGCAGGTAAGAGTTATTAATTGACTTTCTTGCCCATCAAACTAGCTCCTCTGTTCAATTTAGGATAAAAAAATAAATTGAAGAGCAAACAGTGTATTTGAGATTCCCCCTTAGCATCTGTATCTGATGTGTCTTTGCTACACTTGCCAGCCAAAATATAATACGAGGCAACCCCATCTAATTAAAAGAAAAAAGAAAGAATGATTACAAGATAAATCCGATTTTAATGGAGGTTTATTTGCTAAATGACTTCCACTTCAATTTTTCATACCTGCCTAAGCCTATTCAGGGTTATCAGTAAGTACCCCAGCATGCACTGGGAGGATAATTGTCAACCATTTATTATTGATATTAAACATTTAAACAGATTTTACATCAGTCCAAGGGCCAATAACTTCCCAAGGAGTCTGCCTTTCAAGCCTGTGCTGAGGGATTTATTATTTTTTTAATTATGCCTATCTGCAGCAGCTAGGAGTTTACATTTACTATCTTAATCACTAAAAAAATGATGCAAATTAACTTTTGGCACAACAGAGTACTGTGGAAACTAATAGTCGTCTTCAGCGCCAGCTGCAAGTGCAATTGTATTGCTCAGGCTGACCCACAGCTCGAACTTGCTTCCTGGCTGAATGTCAGCATTGAACCTTCGTACAGCAATGAAAGCAGCTCTTCTGACCACCTAAATGTCTTCACACCAAATTGCATAAACAGCCTTTAAAGGATCTTCTATAGCTGCTACAGTAATTTGGGGCAGCTTGTGGTTTACAATAGTATCAGTGTTTCCTTGCTTCCTTACTTAGTCAGAAAGCAATGCTACAGCACAAAAACACCCACAGATACACTCCTCCCAGAAAAATCAGATCCTTTAATGTAATTAATTAAAGAGGCTGCCATGCTCATGAAGGGCTCTTTGTATGCCTCTGCACCACTTCATGCACTGCTGATTACTTCTGATCATTCTCTGTTTTGGGGAAGACGACAAAGTTGCAAGGATCCAAATCTGAGCAAAAACTTGGTTGGTCAGCTCTGACTGTGATTGGCTAAAAGACTTCTGCCTCTTAAATGTGCTGTCTTGCTGCAGTTTAGGTCACAGTTACTGTCTGACACCTCGGGTTGTTCTACAGAACTGCTCATTGATAGTCTGATGCTGGGGGGGGTGGGGGTGGGGGTGGGGGGGTGTGACAGTGTACAAACTTGTGAATACTGAAAAAAACAACAAGCGCCCTCCTGGTTGTTCTGCCACCTTCAGGCCACAAACACTTTGCAGACGTTTCCTTTGGAGGCTGTTGTTCGCTCTCTGGCCTGTAGCTGCAGTTACATTCATGTAGTCAAAATGAGACCTCCAGAGAGCAATCTAAAAATAGCAGCGGTGCTGGAAGCACTCCAGAGGGGCACAAAAACATAACGTTTAAGGGAATTGTATCCAAATTTAGATCAGGAGGGTTTTTTTTTTCATTTTATGACTACATTTTTTTATTTCTCACCTTAAATTTGTGTTTTTCTAAAAACATTCAAACAAATCAGTGAAGCACCCCGGCAGTTCTCTAATCTCACTTCTTCTTCAAAAGGCAGATTTATTTTTTATTTGTGCTGCAAAAGATAATCCACTTTGTTTATGTTGAATGCCTTTGCTCACCTCTTCATTCATCTCTGCCAGTGACTGTACATGTGGGTAAAGACAAGATTATGTTGCAAATAACCAATGAAATAGCTAAAGGCTAACAGGAAGTCAGGCCAACTTTGCAATAGATTTGCACCGTCTGTTTTCTCAGCTGAAGGCTTTGTGTATGAAATTCAGCTGCATGAATGATGAAAGATATCATGCTGGAAGCTTGAATTGTACGAGGATTAAACACAACATATCTCACCGAGATCCCCTACTTTGTGGTGATGCAGTGTAAAATAACTTGTACACAATCTGTTTTTTATTTGAAAAGTAGCTTGTAAGTATAGTGAGTAAAAAATGAGCTGTAACGTAGCACATAATGGAACTGCTTAAATAAAGTCTTTCAAAATTCTTCCTGAAGAATTAAGTATTAAAATTGAACCGCATCTCTCCATCAGAGGTGCTAATAGAGTTTTAAGGTGGGAAGAAGGCTGCTGTGATGCACGTGATGATGTCAGGAGTGGACTGCAAGAAAAAAGAGGTTTCCTCTCATCATTCTCAGGAATCTGCAACGTAAATATTAGTATAAATTTAGGTTCATGTAATGAAAGGACAGATTCAGAGGTTGCAGTTTTAGGAGGCAGAAATGCCACCCTGAACAGTACGAACTGGCCTCCAGGAGCTGTGAGTTTAGCGATGAAATGTCAAGAAGTGAAAATCCTAAAATACTTTCACACCTGTCAAGTTCAGTCCTCATTGATCTTACTCCACCACACTTCTACCTTCAGGTGCTGGTGTGGGCCTTTTTCGCTGTCATCTTCCTGGCCTCCTACACTGCCAACCTGGCTGCCTTCATGATCCAGGAGGAGTACATCGACACAGTCTCAGGACTGTCAGATAAGAAGGTATGGGATGGATGGATGGACGGATGGCAGATATTCAGGCATTCATGGCTGTTTAATTTAACATAATTTAAAACTTGCAACATCTTTCAAAATAAATACAGCCCTGATTCCAAAAACATGGGATGTTGTATAAAATGAAAAATGAATGAACAGAAACCAGATCCAGAGATGCTGCAACCATCTTCTCTGAGGCAGAGGTCATGTTGATCGGACTGAAGCAGAAACCTCATCTTTGGGCTCATAAATCAAAGATGGAATTTTTGGGATATCATGGAGAGTGCCTTTTATCAGCACAGAGTAAAAAAGCTATTATTTTATCACCCTTATACCATCAGCATAAATTAGAAAGGGAATAAAACTTAGATTATGATGCAGCGGTTGCATTGTCTCGTGTTTGCCTCCAACACAGCACATCAGAATAGCTTAAGGTAACCTAAGTGGAGAACTGTGTATATTTCCCTTCCTTTTTTATTATTATTATTTTTGCAGTGCAGTTTCAGCACCACCCACAAAACTGTATCCTGCTGCTCTGACACTTTAAAACCTCATCTGTTTCATCAGTCTCTCGCCCTGAGCTCTTTAGAAAACTGTAGCACAGAGGCTCCTCTTTGAAAGCGAAGGCTTTGAATCTTTGTCGCTCTTCATCCTGCAGCAGGGATCAGCTCCTCTCCCTCATTTCAACTACCGCTCTTTAACTTCCGTCCTCCCTCCTGTCTCTTTAATCTCAGCGCACCTCTTCTTCTTCTTCTTCTTCTTCTTCTTCTTCTTCTTCTTCTTCTCATGCAGTTCCAGCAGCCGACAGAGCAGTACCCGCCGCTGCGTTTCGGCACAGTGCCAAACGGGAGCACTGAGGAGAACATCCGCTCCAACTATCCCAACATGCACCAGTATATGATTCGCAACAACCAGAAGGGAGTGGAAGAGGCCATTGACAACCTGAAGACAGGGTAAGGAAAGGAGAAAGGCCCGGTGAGGACTGGAATTGTGGACTGAGGGTGGAGATGTGACTTGAAATTGCAGAAATGAAAATCTGTCTGTTCAGTGAGATAAAAACAGTACAATAATACATACCATCAGGGTGGAGAACGGCCGATCGGGACTACGAAGAGCACGAAGTAAAAGAAGTCAGATACTGTTACGACTGAGAGCAAAAACACTCTGCCTGCACTAGACATCTCATTTCTGCAGATATACTTCTGCTGTCATCTACTTTTTAAAACAGCACCCAGTTAAAGCTGCACATGTTTGACAACAGCACGTACTTTAAACAGATACTGTGCTTTCCCCTGCTTTTTATATATCTTTTATTTTTAACTTGAGGCAGTGTTGTCATCCATACTTGGTTCAATTACAGGAGCCCTTTTTTCCCTGACTCAACCTGTTAGTGCATTGATCTGCCTTGCCTCGGGAGCCTCGGCAAACTGCTGTAACCTGTGCAGCCCCATCAGGATCATGGCTACTGAATGCAGTTGGAGTGTGGGAGGTGGTGGTGGAAGCACTTTTAAATAATACATGCTAGCAGCAGCCGCAGTGCAGTGGGAAAATTGCGCCATCTCAGCACTGGCTGACACTCGGGCGCCTCTTGTCTTCAACAAGGGGGCTTATTATCCGCCTGTGGGGCTACAAAGTACACAAAGCACTTTCCATAAAATATACACTTGCTCATTGCGTTTGAAGTGGAAGCGGGTGCAGAGGAGGGGGAGGGCGAGTGATGCAGATTAGGGTTCAAATGTTTAATGGGACAAGTAAACACGCACACACACGTGCACGCACGCACACACTCACTTGAGCATGCCAGCCAGTAGCGGTCGCAGCGTTGAGTAGATTTGAAGTAGCGTGTTATTAAAACACCAATGATGCATTCCTTTTTGTCCTTCTTGTTCCTCTTACATTCATTTTCTATCTCTCATTATCTCCCTTCCATCAGCCAGTCTGCCCATTGTCTCCTTCACTGTTCTTCTCCCTTTCCTGGTCCTTCGCTCTCATCCTGACATTATATACAGAGGAAACATTAGTCTGTCAGAGCGAGGCCTCATGAAGAGTCCTGTTTGATTTGGCGATCATGGCACTGAGCGCCGCCTCTCCATCTCAGCTTTTCTCTTCCTGTGCTGTCCTTTCCTTCTGTCCTCTGACTGGTCTGTTGCTCCCTCCTTCATTAACTCCTTGCTCCCAGTATATCAGCTCCTTTGCTTCCACTTTGCACTTCCTTCTCCTTCTTCTCCCTCCCTCCAATCATAATGTCTGGACTTCCCTTTTCTCTCCTGTTCCTGTCACCCACCCCCTCCCCTCCTGGTTCGTGTACCCTCGTCGTGACCTCTTTTCAATCTTCCACCCTTCCACTGAGTCCCTTTCCCCCGGGAAGAATTTTGTGGTTCGGTGCAGCTCCCTGAGTGTGAATATAAATGAACTTGAAGTAGAAGAGCAGGTGTAGTGACAAATCCATCATCCGATTCTCAGATGTTCATCATCAGTGTGAGCTGAGCTGTTACATTTAATCCATTACTTTATGATGAACTGTTGTAATTCACTTTTGATGTATATCTATTTTACACAGCTTCCCTTTTCTGCTTCCACTCCAGCAGGAGATTTCAACTGATGACTTTTTCCGCTATACTTTAATCTTTAGATTTTTTTTCTTATTACTGTCAGGATCGCTGTACTCAAAGGAAGACTGTCATTTCTGCGTGCAGTAATTTATATTTGGTGGTGTGGTATGGCCTTGGACCACCTCTCCCATGCGCATGAAAGCTTGAGGTGGGAGAAGAGATCAGGCATCAGTGAGAATTGATGTAACACTGATGAAGTCAGACACAGCATGAAGAGGAGGAGCTAGGGTGGGGTTGGGTTTCTGAGTTGTATGCAGATGTGTAGCAACTGTAGGGAGGATAAAGCTGGGCTTTAGGCTGAGCTTAAGTTCTCTTCCTGCCTGGACTAATGTTAGTCTTAATATTGATGAACATTTTATCTTATAATTGTCTTATTTTTCCAGAGTGTAACGACTGGCTGTGTTATTATCGCTTCATATCGTGGAGACTGTGAATTTAGGAAACCTCCTAGGTGCAGCTTTGAGAATGGGGCCTGGGTTAGTTTCTGATCCCTAAGATCTGTCCAGAAATTGCAACAAAGAAATGTATAAATTAATTCACGCTATTTGTTTAATGGTCATTTGTTTTGCATGTAATTGCAAATATATCAGTACAAAAATAGCAGCAATTTCGTGTTGAACCATGTTGTGCAGGGTAGCTGCAAATCCACTGCTGCAGATAATGCACTAAATGCCTTCTACAGTTTAATATGTGTGAGAGACCAGATCAGTTTAGCATATCATTTATGCTATGACATCTCATTTGGCTATTATCAGCCCACTGAATGGCGCTAATCAGGCTTTATCAGTTCCAGGCGACACCAGCAAACACCTCCCTGTACCCTTTAGCAGGCTCAGTGGGTCATTATTCAAGTGCTTTATTTTAAACCACGATCTTCTCCTGAACTTCACCTCCGACCCTTTGTGTCTTTGTGAAAGTTGTGTAACATAACAAAGGAAAAGTTCAACCCCTGTCTTTGCTGCTGTTTTAACCTAGAAACAGTTCAGCGTGGGCGAAGTGACCACCACTGAATGAGGAGCTGCTAGGGACTGGTAACAACATGTAATGGGCATTCAGTGGGGTGGGTGTGACTAATGCACTCCACCAGGTTTGATAACCTTTAAATAACACATTTACAGACTGATTTACAGCCATTCTGTGTTTTGTGATGTATTTCTTACAACATCACTGCTGCAGCAGGCCGTACCCAGTCATGTCTCTGAGGCATTTGCAAACCTGAGATCGAGTAAACTTGCCGGCACATTTATGTACAAACGTGCATTTTTGTGAGCAGCTGCAGTTGGAGATTACAACAACTGTGAGAATTTTTCCTGCAAAGCAAAAGTGAGATTCGCACCCTTTACATGAATCACCACCTCCCCTGCTGCTGCATTCAATTATGCTCTATTCAGGCTATTGTAGGAGGAGAAATGACATCTCTTCCTCCATTTATGAATATCTTGTTGTGTGATTGTTGAAAGTTGGTGCAAAATGGTGTCTAGAAAGAACTCTCTGTGTTCTGTTTTCTTTGTATCGTCTCAGTGCTGGTTTGTCCATCATTTCTTGTCATTTTGTTCTCTGTCGTCATTTAGATCCAGGTCATTGATTTCCATTTCTTTGTTGTAATTTTCCTCCTTCATTTCTCCCCTGCAGAAAACTAGATGCCTTCATTTATGATGCTGCAGTTTTGAACTATATGGCCAGGAAGGATGAGGGCTGCAAGGTAGGAAACGCATCTTTGAACAGTGATTGCACAGCTCTGCACAGTGGCACTTTCATATATGGGGTGGCTGTAGCTCAGGAGGCAGAGCAGGAGGTGGACCTACTAATCAGAGGGTTGGTGGTTTGATCCCTGACTGCTCCAGTCTGCAGGCCGAAGTATCCTTGGGCAAGACACCGAACCCCGAGTTGCTCTGTGTGACTGTTAGATAGGAAGCACTGACGCATAGTGTGAGTGGGTGAATGAGGCATGTTGTATAAAGTGCTCTAAAAGTTCTGTATGTGAACCAGTCCATTAGCATTTACACACAGGCAGCCATTGTTCAGTCCCTTTGCTCTGCAAAAAAAGAAAAGGAAAGCACAACAAGCATGCTAAATGAGCACTTCTGTAAGATCTACATCCGTATTAAATAAATCAAACACATCCAGTGCATTTATATTTCCCCCTTGTGGCCTGTAGCTAGTTAATATTGTCATTTTTGAACGGCACTGGTGCTGATTTATTTATAAGTTTGTATTTGATACAGCTCCCATAGCAAGAATGAAAATCCTGCCTGGTGATCATTTGTAATAAGGTCTGTGGGAGGCCTGAGCTCCCAGCAGCCTCGTACAGCAGCCACTGCTGCAGTAATTATTACAGCTGATGTGGATCTATATTAATTCCTCCACTGAAACAATATGCCACACTCTGGGATGTCGATATTAGAGCTGAGCCAACCGCATTTATGCGACCGTGACAGTACACGAAGAAATTACAGTTGAAATGAAACAAATTTATCTTTTGCTCGCTGCAATCTGCGTCTTCATGTCGTGCTCTCTGCAGATTAATGTGTTTGTGTGTATACGTGGATTTATGGATCTTTATGTCTTTAATTCACAAAGGTTATGACCATCGGCTCTGGTAAGGTGTTTGCCACTACGGGTTACGGTATTGCCCTGCATAAGAATTCCCGCTGGAAACGTCCACTGGACCTGGCTCTGCTGCAGTTGGTTGGAGATGGTAAGTTAATAACAGATTATTTTTGCAAAGTTACAATTATTCTGCATATTTTGAAAGTCTATACGTTTCTTTAATAATATTTGCGGCTTTTATCTATTATTAAAACCTTATTGACCATCCTGTGACTATGGTATCACTTAGTTTTCAGTCATTTCAGGTAAACATAATCTGATGCCCATCCCACCTCAAGTGTCTCCTTTTGATGTGGAGGTATAGCAGCTCTGTTCTGAGTCTGTCCCAAATGCCTGAGCTATTCACCCTACTGGATCTCTAAACGGTGGTGGGCACGCTTCAGAGGAAACTCGTTTCTGCATCTATTTACAATCTCGTTCTTTTGGTCACTACCCAGAACTCGTGAGGGCGGGAATGTAGATCAACCTATAAGCTGACAGCTTTGGGGTTTGCTGTCTCTTCACTGGTACTATGTCCACATTACTGCACTCTGTCAATCTCCTGCTCTACTCCGCCCTCTCCCATGAACAAAATACATAAAGTTATCCACTTGGGGCAGCAGCTCATCCTTGACCCAGAGGTGCTAATTCTCATCCCATCTGCTTCACACTCAGCTACAAAGTGCCCCATTACAAGCTGGAGGTCATGACTCGATTAAGTCAACAGAACCACATCATCTGCAAAAAGCAGAGGTGAGATCCTGAGACCACCAAGCACAATACCCTCCACCCTTTGGCACCATAAATACTGTGAACAGAATCGGTGACAAACGGCAGCCCATCCTGACTTACTGCTGTCAGTGTGAACCAAGCTCTCGCTGCAGCTGTACAGGAACCAGAAAGGACTAAAAGCAGTTCAAAGTAACCAGCCACAGCGGGCAGTTAGAACACCCAGTTTGCCTCATGCTCCTCCTGTCACAGGGCAGCATGCCCTGTGACAGGAGGAGCATCCTGTTATTAGTGAGTCTAGAATTAGAAGATAATTCTGCTTATGTTACCTCCCCATAAAACAACACATCAAAATCTTTGAGAATTATTAAGGTCTACTGAATTTCATAAACAGCTAGAAATGCTGGCTGAATCTACTCGTCGAACCCCCAAAAATATCAGAAACCTTACCCGAATTTCATTATTCAGACTCATTGGCTTAAAGGGTGCAAGTGCAGTTCAAACTGTACGCCATCACACCAATCATAATCTGTCATCCAGGAGGCCTCTTTCTGAAGACGTCCCAGTCTTTCACATTTTTGTGTATTTATGATGATCAGGAAAGTGTTTCTGGAGTTCTATAACTACATTACACATGAATGATGGGCATTTTAGTAATCCTGCATCCCTCAGAGAAGTTTAGCCAGGTTCCATGGTGGCTGTGTGCTGCAGGTGGTAAAGGAGGATGAAGGCTGAAGTTAGCACAGAGCTGGAGACGAGGAAGATTCAGACGGATAAGATAAGATAAGATAAGATAAAACTTTAATAATCCCACGACGGGGAAATTTGTGCATTACAGCAGCTCAATACAGAGAAAAAATGAAAAGGATGAGTAAGAATGATGTGGGGAAAGATGTGAAAGGTGAGGGTCAGCAGAGAAATTAGAGGAGGTCAGAGGGGAGAAGACGAGGGACGAGGGAGGGTAGTATGACCTCTGTTACACACACACACACACACTGACACACACACACACACATGCACACACACACTGACACACACACACATGCACACACACACACACACACACTGACGCACACACACACACACACACACACACAGACACACACATGCACACACACGTGTGTCAGACACACACACACACACACACACACACACAGACACACACACACACACACACACACATACACACACTGACACAGACACACAGACACACAGACACACACACAGACACACAGACACACACAGACACACACACACACACACATACACACACACACACACACACACACACTGACACAGACACACAGACACACACAGACACACACAGACACACACACACATACACACACACACACACACACCTGACACAGACACACAGACACACACAGACACACACACACACATACACACACACACACACACACAGACACACACAGACACACACACACACATACACACACACACACACACACACTGACACACACACACAGATACACACAGACACACACACACACAGAGCTCCAGACTCACTTCCTCTGCACTGATTAGTTTCTCTTATAATCTGAATCTCTGTTCCGTCCTCTGAGCTGTGGTCGGAGGTACTGAAAGGAATTTCAGCCTCTCTGCTCGTTGCTCGCTCTCTGTGGGATTTTGCTTGTTGTTGATGATGTAAAAAGTTCAGTTCCAAACGAGCTGCCTGGCTGCTTTTTTTTAATGAAAGATTCACTTGATTGGTTCTTGAAGAAAACTCTGTTTTAGCTGCAACGCTTCAGAATTTAAACATAAATGTATTCAAACCCCGGCCCTCTGAGCCTTTGGTTACCCATATTACTATCGCAGTATTACATTTGGTGATCATTAACATTTCAAAGAACTCATTTGTGTTAATAGCTCAGTAATGGCACTGTGTCAGCCTGAAGATTGAAGAGTGGATCTGTTCAGCAGAGACACAAAGAGGTATGAGAGCCACGGGTGGGTGGAGCGGAGGAGGAGTCGAGGCACTCAAAGCCCCTCCTGGTACCTGAGAGTACATTTTACTGTGCTATTATTAACCAGACAGTTTTGAACTGTTTATGTCAGCCACGGTCTCTCAGTGTGTGCAGAAACATATTGTAGCGATTCTCTTAGTTAGAGAGCGTGTTGATGTTGTGGGATTTCGGACTGTTCGGGAGGTTCGTGAAGGCAGCATGGAGAGAGAAAAAGACCGAGAGCTTGCCTGTGTGTGTGTGTTGCTGTTCCGTTGTTGTAGTTGTGGTTGGCGTGGCTGTGGCCTACAGCAGCCGTTTTTCTGCTAATAAAGACGACCTTTGTTGTGAACATCGCCGACTGTGGAAGTGTGTTTACAACGTTACATTGGTGTCAGAAGTCAAACTGCTAACCGTCGGCTAGCCCTGCTTCGGCTACCTCAGTTGACAGCCTGCGCTAACTATGGCAGCGCAGCGAGATGTGGCCGGGGCCCGCCCGAAGATCAAGAGAGAGGCTATGGACAGTGACTTTGGGGGCACGCTGGGTCCTGAGGGAGCGGACAGTGCCGGAGAGCGTTTGGCCCGCCTCAGACGGACTGCCAGAGGCCTGGCGGCCGCCGCTGGCTTTAGCCCATCGACTGCAGGAATATACGCGGGCGCGGAGACGCCCGCCCCGAACAGCGCGGGGCCCGTGCTTGGCGATAGTGGCGCCCGGCCCTGCCAGGCAAATGTGAAAACCCCCAAGTACTCCGGTAAGGCTGACTGGGAGGCCTTCCATGCTCAATTTGAACTGTTAGCGCATGCTGCGGCCTGGTCCACAGACACTAAAGCACTCCAGCTAGCCTTGTGCCTCACTGACGACGCTTTGGCATGCCTGCTGCTGCTTAGCCCAGCGGAGAGGGGTGACTACAGGGCTCTGGTTGGTGCTCTGCAGCGGCGGTTTGGGCAGTGTGGCCCGCCTGCTGTCCTGCGGTCCGAACTGACGAGTAGACGGAGACAACCGGGTGAGCCGCTTCGCGCTTTGGCTAATGACATTGAGATGCTAGCGAAGAAAGCATATGCCCACATGCCCATCGACGTGCAGAACGAGCTGGCCAGAGACCAGTTCATCCGCGCCATTATCCCTGGTGAGCTGCGCATCCAGACTCAACTTTCCCACCCCCGCAATCTGCACGAGGCCCTGGAGATGGCCTTGGAGAGGGAGGCCGTGGTGGCTTCTGCGGGGTGCGACCATAGCGAGTATGACCCGGTGGTGAGGGCTGCGGTGCCGGAGGCCCCGGGCCAGGGGGTGCCAGCTTGGGCGGCCGAATTGACCGAACTGGTTCGAGGCGTGTCTCTACAATCTTCACGCCGCGGTGCTCGTCCTCGCCGAGACCCTCCTGTTTGCTGGACGTGCGGACAGCTGGGCCACATCAGCGTGCGATGCCCAGACCGTGCCGGTGTTCAGGGAAACGCCTCAGGGCCTGCGTAGGCGGGACGGCGCAGGCCCCTTCTTCTGTGTCCCAATCCGCCGGGGCGCCGGTGGACAGAGCCCAACGGTACAGCTGGGGGTGCGGGGCTCAGCTCCCCCCAGAAGCAGACGACAGCACGGAGTCCGCGAGGGTGGTGGGCTGGACGCGTACAGGGGATTTTTGTCACATCCCCATCACCCTGGCAGGGGCTCCGTGCACAGCTCTGGTCGACACTGGCTCCACTGCGACCTTGATGAGACCTGACGTGGTGCCGGTGGGAACCCAGTTGGAACCAACTACAGTAAAACTGCGTACAGTGACTGGTGAGTTAGCCCCGATGTTGGGAAAAGGACTGGTCCCTATTCAGGTGGGGGGCCTGGGAGTGAACTTGGAGGTGTGGGTGGCAGCGGTGCAGGACGTTTGCATATTAGGCCTGGACTTTCTGCGGGCCTCACAGAGTGTCTTAGACCTGGGGAATAACACGCTGACCTTTCCAGGGGGCCCCATGGTTGACCTGGTGCGCCCCGCACAGGCCCCGAACCTACACCCGCCAAAGTCGAGAGCAGCGGGGGTGCACCATGAGGCACACCTTCCGCCCCCGATCTACCCCCCTGCACCCTTGTCCCCTGACCCTGATTTAGCCACCGTGGTGGGTTCTCCTGCCTCAGACCAGCACACTGTAATGGGGGAGGGGGATAGACTGGCAGTAGTGAGGGACATATGGACACGTAGCTGCCAAGATTTAGATCATCCACAGCGGGAGGAGCTGTGGCAGGTGCTGCTGGAGTTCAAGGACATTTTTGCTCTGTCAGAAGACGAGGTAGGCTTAACTCACCTCCTGCAGCACAACATTGACACGGGAGATGCACGGCCTGTGAAGTCACGCCCTCGCCGCCTCCCCCTGGCGCATCAGGCTGCGGCTGATAGTGCGATCGGGGAGATGCTCAGGGCTGGCGTCATTGAACCCTCCGACAGCCCCTGGGCCTCGGGGGTTGTGATGGTTAAAAAGAAGAAGAGCCCCAAAATGAGATTCTGTGTCGATTTTAGGCCGTTGAACAGTGTGACTAAGAAAGACTCATACCCGCTGCCCCGCATCGATGAGTGCCTGGATTTGGTTTCCGGCTCTTCCTGGTTCTCCTCGCTGGACCTGCGTAGCGGGTATTGGCAAGTGCCCCTCAGCCCCGCAGCCAGACCAAAGACTGCTTTCAGCACAGGCAGGGGGCTGTGGCAATTCCGTGTTCTCTGCTTCGGCCTATGCAATGCGCCGGCCACGTTTGAAAGGTTGATGGAAAAGGTGCTGGCCGATATTCCCCGACAGGAATGTTTGGTCTACTTGGACGACATCCTGGTCCACGGAAGTTCCTTCGAGGCAGCTCTGGCATCCCTGCGGCAGATTCTACAGCGGATAGCGGCAGCGGGCCTGAAACTCCACCCTGATAAGTGCTGCTTTATGAGGAAAGAGCTGGAGTTCCTGGGACACAAAATCGGGGGTGAGGGTATCAGTACGCTGGAGGAGAAAGTGCAGGCGGTGAAGGACTGGCCAACCCCCACAAACTTGAAGGACTTAAAGAGCTTCCTTGGTCTGGCGTCCTACTACAGGCGGTTTGTAAGGGGGTTCTCCTGTATTGCTGCGCCCCTGTTCCGCCTGCAGAAAAAGGATAGTGACTTTGACTGGTCAGTGAACAGGCTTTTGAGCGGCTGAAAAACGCCCTAACAGAATCTCCCACCCTCGCCACCCCGGACCCCAGTCTGCCGTTTATTCTAGACACAGATGCCAGCGATGTCGGAATGGGGGCAGTGTTGAGCCAGGTGGGGCCAGCGGGGGAGAGAGTGGTGGCGTACTTCAGCAGAACCTTTAATAAGGCTGAATGACGCTACTGTGTGACGCGAAGGGAGCTCCTGGCCATAGTACGGGCAATAAGTCACTTCAGGTACTACCTTTGTGGCCTGCCCTTCACTGTCCGGTCAGACCATTCAGCCTTGCAGTGGCTAATGGCGTTTAAGGAGCCAGAGGGGCAGATTGCACGCTGGCTGGAGGAATTAGCGCCATACGTCTTCGAAGTGAAGTACCGAGAGGGGGCTCACCACGCCAACGCAGATGCCATGTCCCGTCGCCCCTGTGCTCCAGCTGGTTGCCGGTACTGCGAAAAGCGGGAAGCCCGGGAGGAGGAGCTCCGGGCTGGGGGAGAGCATGATTCCGGGTGTAGCGGAGGTGAGCTGGCCTGCAGAGTGGCACAGGTGATTGACCCGCTCGAGTGGAGAGCGCAACAGGAGCAGGATGTTGACCTCCGGCCAGTGCTACAATGGGTGGAGTCTGGTCAAAGACCGCAGTGGAGCGGAGTGGCTGGATACTCACCTGCAACTAAAGGACTGTTTGTGAAATTATCAGCTCTCCGAGTAAAGGACGGAGTGCTGCAGAGAGCCTGGAAGGAGCCAGCTACGGGGGAGGAGAGGTGGCAGGTGGTGGTCCCCAGGGCCCTGAGGGAGGCAGTTTTGAAGGCCTCCCACGGAACCGCCGGGGTGGGGCATTTTGGAGTTTCCAAAACCCTTCGGCGGCTCCGGCAGAGTTTCTACTGGGGGCAGCTCAGGAGGGATGTTGAGGACTTTTGCCGCCGGTGTGACCTCTGTGCAGCGCACAAGGGTCCCTCAGACCAGTCCCGGGCCCAGCTACAGCAGTTAGCAGTGGGAGCCCCGATGGAGAGAGTAGCAGTGGACGTGATGGGTCCTTTTCCACGCACAGACAGAGGAAATCATTATGTCTTAGTTGCCATGGACTACTTCACAAAATGGCCGGAGGCATATGCCATACCCGACCAGGAGGCGGAGACGGTGGTCGACAGGCTGGTGGAGGGCATGTTTGCCAGGTTCGGGATGGCAGAAACCATTCACAGTGACCAGGGAAGGAACTTTGAGTCGGCTGTTTTCTCTGTCATGTGTGAGCGCTTAGGGATGCGAAAGACCCGGACGACACCGTTACACCCGCAGAGTGATGGGCTCGTCGAGCGCTTCAACAGGACCCTGGCGAAACAGCTGGCCATCCTCACTGCAGAGCACCAGCGTGATTGGGACATGCATCTCCCCCTTGTTTTGTTGGCGTATAGGTCCGCTGTGCAGGATTCCACCTTGTGTACGCCTGCCCTGCTCATGCTGGGGCGAGAGCTACGGACGCCAGCGGAGATGGCACTGGGGAGGCCTCCGGACGCTCCGGTAGTCGTACCGGGTCCGGAATACGCCAGGAGACTGCAGGACCGGCTGGAGTCGGCCCATGCTTTTGCCCGTGATCAGCTGGAGAAAGCGGGAATGAGACAGAAAAGGAATTATGACTTGAGGGTAAAAGGGAAAGACTTCAGGGCCGGTGACCTTGTGTGGGTGTACAGCCCGAGGAGGAAGAAAGGCCGGTGCCCTAAGCTGGACTGCCACTGGGTGGGGCCTTGTGTAGTGGTAGAGAAGCTGGGGGAAGTGGTGTACAGGGTTCAGCTGCCGACTAGGGGGAGACGAGTGGCCCTTCATAGAGACAGGCTGGCTCCATATAAGGGTGATGTGCGCCCGGTCCAGTCGACCCCCCTGAGAAATGAAACAGCCACAGCCCCAGACTCACTGACTGTGCCCCCTTCTACTGCCCCACAGCTTCCTCCACTTTTGCACCCCATCCCAGATCAAAAGCAGGGTGCTGCAGGACAGCAGACACAGCCCCAAGTGTCGTCTACAAGGGGGCTGCAGAGGCAGAGAAGACCCCCAGGTCACCTCAGAGACTTTGTACGGGATCCCTCGGGGCGAGGGATTTAGTGAGGGGGGGCAATGTAGCGATTCTCTTAGTTAGAGAGCGTGTTGATGTTGTGGGATTTCGGACTGTTCGGGAGGTTCGTGAAGGCAGCATGGAGAGAGAGAAAAGACCGAGAGCTTGCCTGTGTGTGTGTGTTGCTGTTCCGTTGTTGTAGTTGTGGTTGGCGTGGCTGTGGCCTACAGCAGCCGTTTTTCTGCTAATAAAGACGACCTTTGTTGTGAACATCGCCGACTGTGGAAGTGTGTTTACAACGTTACAATATTAAAGATCAAATCCCACAGACAGGTGAGCATCATGTGATCATATCACAGAAACCAAGAGAAGGTTCATAGAAATCTTTGGCTCCATAACCACAAGGAAACTCAAGAGACACACACCTCTGCAGTTACAGCTGAACATCCAAATTTCCAAAATATAACAAAATTAGATACAAATACTAAATGTGTAAATACCCAGCTTTGCTCTTCCGTGACACATTTCAGGGGGATAATTTGATTTGATAAATGTGTCAGTTTTCTCCTGTTCCTTATTTATGTATTTGATTGATTGACACAAGCAATATTGCTTCTTCTCCATGATGAATAAAATGAAGGCAGACGAGACATACACAGCAGAAACTGATGTTTATAACAGCTTCCAGTCATTTTCTTTGCAGTATAAAACAATAACCACACTTTTCTGGTGTGAGTAGTCATTATGGATAAAACTGTATTAAAAATATGTATAAAGAAAGACAACATTCATTCAGATAAGTTACGAATGGCAAGAAGCAAAATCAGGTTATAAATCCTCCAGCATCATGGGGGGTATGTTTATGCATGAAAACATTAGATACTCTGCTTTTAGAGATGTGCAGACTATATTTTAAAAACATATAATTAATGATATGGATCAATCTAGGAACCATCGGCATTCGTCTGCTTTGCCTCTGGAGGCAACAGCAAATATTTTGGGGCTTCTGATCTCCAGCCAAGGCTAGGGCCACGACTTCCTGTTCAGTCAGGCCCAAGGTTAGAGACTGCAGCCTCTACATGTGTGAAAACAAAGGGAAACAGATGCTGTGCATTTTAAGGACAGTAAAATTCTACTGGTTCATTAAAAATGTGGCCACCAGGGGGCATCAGCTTTAATGCATGTTGAAAAAGAAGTGTTAATTACACCTGTAGTGTGTGTGTGTGTGTGTGTGTGTGTGTGTGTGTGTGTGTGTGTGTGTGTGTGTGTGTGTGTGTGTGTGTGTGTAATAAAAAAAATATATAAATACAGGGTGTCATCTGTGATATAAAGATATAATGTAACGTATCCATGTCTACATAGACTAAATGCCTAAACGTAATCTCTATCACATGTATGCATAAGGATATATAATGAAATAATAACTAAACCCAAGCACAGAAATAAGCATAAGATAAACAAAATAACCCAAAAGCAATTTAGAGACTCATGGCATAAATCAGTTCCCATATATCAGATCTTTATCTATCATTGCAGTGTTACACTGTAACAAAATGTTGCCTAAACCTATTCAGTAAATGTCTGTATTTACAAAATGATAAACAGGAATTAAACTGTCTGATAACACCAAAATAAAAGCAGCAAAGTCAGACAGTTACCATGTAACAAACACAGTGTGTGCACTGCCTACACACACACACACACTCACACAGACACACACAGACACACACACAGAAGACATAAACACACACTAAGTCTAACTTTCCTCTACACTCCTTTCCCACACTTATTATCAGCCATCAGGGAGCATTCTGATTGGCTGCTACTCAACAGCCAATTCAGTCTATCTTTGGACTACTAAATATACCAGAAATTATCTGTATATTAATATACAAATGTCTGTGTACATGGCCTATTATGTTATTTATGGTGATAAATAACTTACATGTAGAAATTATATTTAAATTCTGCCACTTGTAATCCTGTTGTGTCATTTGTTGCTATTATATTTTATAATGGAAAGCTAGAAAAGCCAAATGAAAATGTGTCAGACTTCAGGCAAATTAAAGTTGTTTCCTCCTGATCTGAACCGATCAAAGGGCGGGTGAGTGGCTGAAACAGAAACAGGAAACAGTAATGCTGTTATTGATCCAGGGATGTCAATAACATCCATGTTTCCTCTAATAATCCCAAATGATTAAAAACAAACAATGATTGTCTGAACAGCACTAGAGGACCTGCTGAAATAGCATTTGACATGTTTGTCGTGGTAATCATGCTCTTTAAGATCTCAAACCTGAGCTTCAGCACTCTCATAACGACCCCAAAGACGTGACATGAATTCATTATGTACGACACAATCAGTGTGGCCCTTTAAGAGGTCCCATAATTTTTCCTGCTAATGCATCTCTTTGTTAGAGTGCTGTCATTTCCTTTCTTAGCACATGACTGGTCAGTCACCAGATTGCCTACTCTGGGGAGTAATTTAGCCTCTTTGCAATTAGAGAGTGCGAGAGGCAGGTGGAAAATGCCTCAGTGGCAGCAGTGACAGCAGCTCCTGGGGGAAGACAACACTGGAGGCTGATGGCATGTGATACAACATGTTCAAACACAGATGTGTGCGTTTGTCCTTAAAATGAGATATTGTTTGGGCGACAAAGCTGTCGATGTAGAAAAAATAGAAGAACTTGTTTTTAATTAATGAGTCCTTAAACTTTGTTAATGTGAAAAAGTTTCATTCGCTTCTACTCGTGTTGTTTTCATTGTGTTTGTTACATTTAATAAAATGAAATATTTGTAGCACATTTAAAGGTTTCCAGCTTCTCAGAGGTTTTTAGTTTGCATTTCCATCAGTGTAGCATTAACCAATCACATTTCATCAGGATCTGGTTACAGGAAGGTGACCTACAATCTAAACAATTATTAGCTATTTAGCCTGATCAAAATGCAGTTATTAATGCCTGTTTGAGATTTATGTGCATTCCTAAACAACAACTGCACAGAAAACAGGAAGTCTTAGCCTTGATATCAGCTCGCTGCAGCCCCTAAGCTCTCAAATATTGACTGATGATGATGATGATCAGATGAGATTGGGTGTGTTCAGGGAGGTATGGCCAAAAGCCATACAGGGCAGCATG
Organism: Archocentrus centrarchus; assembly: GCF_007364275.1. Lineage (NCBI taxonomy): Eukaryota > Metazoa > Chordata > Actinopteri > Cichliformes > Cichlidae > Archocentrus > Archocentrus centrarchus. The sequence goes on from NC_044356.1 coordinate 5,170,358, forward strand.
GTGGTGTGGTGGTTAACACTGCTGCCTCACAGCAAGAAGGTCCTAGGTTTGATTCCACCTTGTCCGGGGTTTTCTCCGGGTGCTCCGAGTCCAAAGACATGCAGTTAGTGGGGTTA